>NC_142790.1:3863578-4163578 GCF_988280905.1 Pimephales promelas | reverse complement strand
GTTTAATACGTATGGAGCTGGTTATGATGTAATGTGTTAGTTTACAAACCATGCACTGTGGTAAAAGTGTTTTGAGGGCTAGGTCCGCTTGGTTCACATAGAAGTTGTCGGTGTTTTACTGCCACTAGTGTTTATTTTGGCTGGAAAATGCCTTGACCTGTAAGTATAGGCATGTTTTTCTGAGTATGTTTGGTAAAAACTTTTGGTTACATTTTATTTTAAGGTGTCATTGTTACAATGTAATTTAGGCAAGAAACATTGACTGATTTTTTTACACACCAAATTCATAGAAAAAAAAGCATATGGTTGTGATCTTGTGGCTATACTACTATATATATAGATATATTTCCTCAAAAGTCTCATTTGTCAATCATGATTATTATGATTTTCGATGTTTATTGTTCAGGTGTGTCTCACTTCCCCATATTCTCAGCATGGACAACCCGGTCTCATCCCAAGACGTCATATAACTGACGTTTTGGGACGTCTTTTGACCATACGTCAATATTCGCCTTTTTAGGGCCCCCTTAAACGTCGGTAGATGAGGTTATGGGATCCTAACTCTACCCCATACCTAAACCTAACCCTAAACCTACCCCGTCACCTAACTGACGTTAAAGGTAAAGCGTCAGTTGTATGACGGCCCGGGATCGCCATCTACCGACGTTTAAGGGGGCCCTAAAAAGGCGGATATTGACGTATGGTCAAAATACGTCCCAAAATGTCAGTTATATGACTTTTTGGGATGAGACTGTGTTAGCATGGAATAAGCAGCTAGCTAATGTTAAAAAACAACTTAACATTGTTTCTTCAAACTTTCTTGTGGCCTACTGAAATGTTTTTATTTTCCACACCTGCTTGGCTTATCATCTTTTACCCATTCCACATTTAAAAGGGATGTGAAATAGGTTTACATTTTTATATATATAAATGGTCTTAAAAATGTCTTTAAAAGACTTGAATTTACATAAAAAAGTACATTTGCTTTTTAAGTGTATATATAGTATGTTTTCACTAGACTGAATTCAGTACCGGCCCATAAAGGCTAAAGCTGGGTGACGCGTGAGATGAGTGTGGCCGTAGTGCTACGAGTGCGGGCAGCGCGGGGCACGACCCAGCGTTCAGCTAAAGCCACATGTTAATGCGAATGTAATCCACATCCTGCTATGGGATGATCCCCGTGAACCTCTGCCAGCAAGGATGCTCTCTATCACACTTTCTAGTAACTGAAACGTCAGCCAGGCCAGCTGAATGTGTACGAGTATGTGTTTATGTGCATGTTCTTCAGTGTGTGTGTGGTGTTGGGTGGGTTGGGTTGGGTTGGGTGGGTAGGGGGAGGGGGGTGTTTTGGGGGTAATCAGTTTAATGCATAGTGTATTTGACATTTGTATGTATACATTTCAAATACATACAGGGCTTGACATTAACACCCGCCAAATGCAGGTGTATTTCAGCGCTCACTCCTACTAGCCACTTTGGACGGTTGAATTTTATATATAATATATACATTTTTCAACTGTAGTATTTTAAAAAGGCATCTGAAATAATTAACTAAGTGCAATGTATTGTTGTCAAAAATATTGATTTTCGATAGTTATCGCTCCCAATACTCATTTTCCACAGAATAGATAAAGGAAACCAGCTGCTCTCTCTCTCTCTCATCTCTCCATCAGTGTGTTACACACAAACCCGCCTCTACTCACTCACTCTTTTCATTTGCTCCGGATGAATATTGTTGCTGTTATAGGGCTTGAATTTCTGCGTGGGATAATTGTACTAACTCCCGCAGATTTCGTGCTCACACCCGAAGCGCACGCACATAAAGCCGTCTCTCAGCACGATATTGAGTGCTTTTACACTGCTTAGTGCAGTTAAACAGTCAAATACACACAAAATAATGTCAAAATGCCAGTCTTGGTGAGTATTCACGTAAACACGAAATTGGTTATGTTTTAAGTGAACGTAAACAGTCGAGAAAGAAAAAAATGCACATGTGACCGTATAATGGATCAGTGTCAGGTCTTAAAGTGACAGCCGCCTAATATTCCTGGTGCCACTTTTCCCCCATGGTATCAATGTCAAAATTGTGGCCAGTGAAAATGCTGAGTGGCTAGTAACTTTGGAAAACCACTAGCCATAGTGGCTGGGTGAGCAAAACAAGTACATGTCAAGCCTTTCCTTAAATCAAATTTCATTTTGAATACATTTTAATCTTAATTTTTTATCAGTGTTTTATCAACAAATTGCCTATCCAGCTGGAAAAACTTAAATAAGAAATAAATAAAGTAGACAATATAATTACGACACAGAGGCGCTGGCGAGTGAACTGGAGCCGAACTCACACCGAAAAACTTGATAGAAAACTCTATTTATTAATATGAAATTCAAATGTTTAATGGATAATAAGTCCGGTTACTTTACTTTACCTTACTTTGGCCTGTTCTTTGTGTCAAAGTTTTAGCTCCTTTACAAGATTAGCATAGTACTCCCCTTCAGACTCTCTGTTCTTTAAGATTGGGTGTACACAAAACCTTCTTTTCTGTCTTTTAAAGAGAATAAAAAGCTTGTCTTCACTGGATGAAGTGTCCATGTTTTTTCAGCCGTCGGCGCTTCAGTTCTGAACGTCGCAAATTTGCATTGCGGCTGAGGTGAATGGTTTTGACGCAAACTATTCGCTTTTCCGTTTCGCGTCCGGTGTGAAACTGCTGCCTACAGCTTACTGGGTTTTAAAACAGCTAATACTGAATGTTCAGATTTTCCTGGGTTATTTTATGTGATTTATAAACGGACTTAAAATTATCTTCTTTTTTTTTTTTATTCTCCCTTGTATCTTTCATATATTTAACCCAGCCGTCTTTATATCCACGTGTCCTGATAGGAAAAAGACCTATAATGTGGAAAACATAAGCATTCACTGTGAATCATTGCAGGAAACATACATGCAAATGTATGTGCATTTAAAGTGCTTATGTTTATAACACGGCTAATTTCAGAAAACATGTTGGCAAGGGACATTTGCAGTCTGTGAACCATATTGGCCGCGCGGTGAGTTAGCATTTAGCGGCTCTTTAATCTGATGACACTGCAACTCTCCGGAAAATGGGCATGTGATATACGGAATTTAAAAGAGCCATTTACTCTGGGCTGAATGACCTGTGATGATTGCCACAGATACTGCCAGTCAAGTACAGTCACCATCGGGAGTAAATAACTGATAATGCTGCTGTCAGCAGGCTCTTTATCCTTTCCAATTACAAATGATTCAGGAAAAGAGAGCATCAACCGGAGCAAGTTGTCACAGCCGTATCTCATTAACTATAAGACATTGTACACTACTGTTTAAAAAAAAAAAATTGGGGTAGGTAATGTTTGTTTTTTAGTATTTTTATTAAGCGAAGATGCAATAAATTGATCGAAAGTGACAGTAAAGACATATTTTTTTATATTTTTAATATTCAAAGATGGAAACTTTCCATGGGAATAAAGTGGGAATTTTCAAAGTTGAGGGTTGGCTCTTCATAGGGAACTTAAATGTAGTTGAGGAAAGTATATTTGACCATAATCTCTTGACTAAAACAAACAGATGCCATTTAAATACACTTCAATATCCATGCCATTTCTCAATCACATGCACATAGAACACTGCTCACTGCATGGCTATCGAGACCACACCCCCTACTGGCACTGTGCATGCCTCCATCACACAAAGCACTAAGGCACACATTTGAGCCTGTGGACTAAACAAAGTGAAGTAAGTTTTGATGATATTATGGGGAAATATATTTAGTACATGTTTAAATTGCGAATCAAATACAAATGTATTCATCTGTAGCAATGCTCATTAGATGCTAAATAAGTTAGCATAACTTTATTTACCACATAAAGCAGGTGCTAGCTACCTCATGTGGTTGTTTTTCCAACCGGCCCAACCATAGATATCTATATAAAGGCTAGATGTCTTAAGGCGGAGTTTCTATCGTCATCACCGGCGGCCATCTTGTCACAGGCCAGCTGATGCAAGATGAGTGGTCAGCATGAACACAAATACTCTTATCTCGTTGAAATCTTGACGGATTTACAAACGGTTTGGTTTCTTACAAATGTTATTAATTATCTGGATGATAATTTTATTTATACACTTATTATTCATAAGTATGCTGTGTCATAGCTACATCTCTGACGTTTGTAACAAACCAAACCGTTTGAAAATCGGTAGAAAATTGAGCAAGTTATGGATATTTAAATAGTACGTAAACCATTAACACAATGTTACGAGTGAGCTAGCTGCCTGTGACAAGATGGCCGCCAGGTGCAGACGTCAACCTCCATTGGCCAGCAGCGTGGATGAGATATCTAGCCTTTATATAGATATCTATGGGCCCAACCCTAGTAATGCTAATGCAATTGACCAATGGCTAAGCCACGCCCCTTCCACTCACTCGGACAAACAGTCAACATTCGGGGACAGGCGCTATGGCAGCTGTCACAGTAAGAGACATTTCACAGGAGGCAACTGGTGATTTATGGAGACAGAAAGATTATATATCATCTGGAAGTCACCTAAAGGGCTTAACTATGCATTGGAGGGTTATATTAATAATTTTATTGTTGAGAAGGTCGATGAAAAGCTTCAGCTCCAGGCAGAGATGTACAGGTCACAGTGTAATCGTTGCCATCACCGTTTGGTGCTACAGTATTTACATCATTCATTCAGCACAACATTGCTATCTCGGTTGGTAACTGATACTTTAATGAAGCTAAGTGACATGATGTACACCGCAGCTAAGCTAACTAATGTTAGGCTAACGTTAGCCTTAACGTTACGTTAGATTTTAAAGATAACGTTCAAATACGTTGTTGACTTAACTTAGAACAGATGTAGACATCCTTGTTTGATTTATCCACGTTTAGTTGGTGTTGTCGTCTACCGCATAACTTTATCCAGAGCAGACACTTATCTCGGGTTGAGATGTGGCTTGGGAAAGGGTAAAAAAAAACACACCTTCTCGGGAACCTGGTGTCGGAGTTGCATGTACCCCATACACACCGTTTGACCATTTTAAACTTAAAATGACAAGAAAAAACGAATGAAAATTGACTGATGGACGTGGAAGCAGAGAATGTCCGAGTGTATTGGGTTAGCTGCGCATTGTGATTGGCTCATCGTGTTTGGGGGTGTGGCTTAGCCATAGGTATATAGCATAAATATATACATAAATAGTAAGGCTAGCTAAACAACTAGAATGATCTTGAAAACATATTGCAGGAGGCAGAGAAAATCACTGTAGTAACACCATAGCAACCATTCAGAACACCTTAGCAACCGCCTAGCAACACCATAGCAAACAGCCAGAACAGCCTAGCAAGCACCTAGAATCCACCTGATCACATGAATAAGGCATATCAGCAGAACAGCAACCATGTACCACACCCTAGCAACCGAGTGGTGGGTTTTGCCACTACAAGCACCTTTTCACATTTTCTTCTGGAAATGTACATTCATTTCTTGTGACTTCTGTTTATATTTATGCTTGGATATGAGACAATGATCGATTATATTACAATGAATTCCCAGTTAGTTCCCATGGAAAGTTTCTAATATGGAATATTAACAAACTTCCCATGGAAATTTAGCCGAAACTTTTTTTGCAACCGTAGATGTGGCACAGCTGTTTACAATATTGATAATAATAATCAGAAATGTTTCTTGAGCAGAATATCTGCATATTAGAATCATTTCTGAAGGATCATGTGACATTGAAGACGGATGCTGAAAATTCAGGAATAAATTACATTTTAAAATATAGTATGATCGAAAACCGTTATTTTTAAATGATGCATGTATTGCTGTTTCTTTGATCAGATAAATACTTGCAGGAACTATTTCAAAAACATAAAATCAAAAACCTAAAAACCCCAAAGTTTCTGTTGGCCAAGGCAATGGATTGATATTTTTGTCTTATATTTTTCACTTTTGCTATTCTTTCATATTGCTTTTGAATGCAACGCAATGGCTTAATTTACTGCGTATAGTCTTAATTTACTTACGTCTTGCTGTTGCTACGTGTAATCTACATGTTCAACTAACTACATCTTTTTTTCCTGGACAGTGACTTTGCAATACAATTTTGTGGTCAAGAAGTTAAGGTTTATACAGAAAAGTCTGACAACTAGCCCAGCTAGTCAACATTCAAAGCTCCAACTTTAATCTAGTGTGTTCTGAAAGCGTAACGTTTCCTGTTATCACGTATTCTCAGCGTGGGTTTCGTGTGACGCGACAGTTAGCGTGTTTCAGAATGCAGAGCATGCGGTCAGCGATAACCTCTACCTATCTTTGTAGATAACACTGCAATCTGGAATGAAATCTACTGATGGCCCGCTCAAACTGTCAATCAGCAACCTCTCTGCCTCGCCTTCTCTTGTGTTGTTGGGTGAAAGGTTATGTGAAAGACATTGCAGCAATGTAACAACTAATATCTGTTCACTAAATTTTCTCTCTCTCTCTTTTTTTCTTTTGGCTCTCAAATGGATGTTCAAACCCCACACTGGGACTCTTTCAACAGGTATGTGTTCCACATTTAACCATTTCCTCATTATCCATGGTCTTCCCTGACCAGCATGCCATCCATTTTGGCTCCTGTAGAAACATGTGAGAGCTTTTTGACCAATGTTCTCTGTTGGGTTTGGGAACAAAGTAAAGATGTGTCACTTTGTAGATATCACACCACGACCTGATCTTTTGAAGCATTCAGTCCCACATACTTTTTTTTTTTTTTTTTGCCATGGAACATAAAATGAGAATCTTATAAGGATTTTTACTTAGTTCTAAAGGAAATTCAAATTATTTAGCATTTTGGCGAATTGTTAATTAAAGGGATGTTCACACAGGGGATGATAACTATAATGTGCTTTTAAAGGAGTAGTTCACTTAAAAAAAAACACTTTTGCTAATAATTTACTCACCCCCATGTCATCCAAGATGTCCATATCATTCTTACTTCAGTCGAAAAGAAATGAAGGTTTTTGATGAAAACATTCCAGGATTTTCTCCATATAATGGACTTCAATGATTCAAGGTCCAAAAGACAGTTTCAGTGCAAACTGCAAACTGTTCAAAGGGCTTTAAATGATTCCAGATGATGAATAAGGGTCTTATCAAGCAAAACAATCACTCATTTAAAAAAAAAATAAGAAAGTATAAGTTTTATAAGCACAAATGCTCGCCTTGATGCGCGTTCATGACTGTCCTGTTTGAACTCGTTTATCAACATGAACAAATATTTTTTCGTGTCATTTGGTTCATTCAACGAACGAAATGAACGAGTTGACTTGGGAAAAGATTTGTTCATTTTGATGAACAATTCGAACAGGAGAGTCACGAACGCGCATCACAGAACAGAGCAAGGCGACCATTTGAGCTTATAAAAAGCTTGCAGTTTGCACTGAACCTGTCTTTTGGACCTTGAACTGTTTGGTTCCCATTGAAGTCCATAGAATTTTTTCATCAAAGACCTTAAGTTCTTTTCGACTGAAGAAAGAAAGACATGGACATCTTGGATGACGTGGGGGTGAGTAAATTATCAGCAAAAGTTTTAACTCTATATGACTAGGGTAGTACACAACCATAAAGTTAAAGATTTATTCCAGCTGATGAACGATATAACTAGCAGCCAATCAGAATCCAATCATCTTTAAAGGAACACTCCAACTTTTTGGGACTTTAGCTTATTCACCATATCCCCCAGAGTTAGATAAGTCCGTACATAAATTTTTCATCTCCGTGCATGCTGTAACTCTGTCTGATGCACCCACTGCTAGCCTAGCTTAGCACAAAGAGTGGATGTAAATGGATACAGCTAGCATACTAATTCCTAATAAGTGACAAAACGACGCAAACATTTTACTATTTTCCTATTTCCTACTTGGGCGGAGTGATTACCGCAGACGCACCGTGGTGAGGAGCAGAGAGTTTGTTCAGAGTTGGAGTATAGAGTCAACAATTACTAGATGGTAAAAGCATAGTTTACAATCACAGGTGTAAAGAGATGTGACAATAAACATGGGAGACCTGGTAATACAATGATGTCTAACCAAAAACGAATTCTAACCAAAAAGTCGGAGTGTTCCTTTAAAGAGTTAATAGTCACATATAATGGGAATCGACAACGGCAGTGCAGGGGTTTTTCCAAACGATTTTACATCAAATTGTAGCAAATCATAGGACAATGCTACCTTGTTGTGTTTGAGATGGGGTTGAAAGTAGCGCATTCAGCTTTCGAAGACTTTGCATAATATGCGACACTTTTGTCATTCATTTCATGGTGTGTTTTTTTTAGAGCTTTGAAATGTTGTATGGACAAAAGCGGCTTCCAGAGATTCCCACAAACTTTTCATTTTTGTGTTCTACAGACAAAGTGACACCATATGGGTTTTTGTAGAATTTTCATTTTGGGGTAAACTATTCCTTCAACTACCTACAAATGTACAGACGGATTCATAAACTTCTTTGCATTACGACATCTGTGACTCTAATCGTCTGTAACTGTGCAAACGCTTGGGAATGAAGAACGCATTTTCTCACTCCGAACACAGCACGATATGACAATAGGTCTGCTCACGTAATTGAAAAGCTAAATGTAAAAACGTAGAATAGAAGCTAATGAAACCGCTCCTTAAAAATGTGTCCTTTCAGTTGTGCTGTCATATTTCAATTTAAAACACAATGCAAAGCAATATTAGGTTCCAATGAGGCATAATAGAGAACAGGACCTGAGGTTACAATCAAATTCCAAACATCGACCTTGATGGAAAGTTTGAACAACCAGCCATTATTTACCAAACGATAAAAAGCCGTTCACCATTATGAACCTTTTTTTCCCCTATTATTTCTATGCCACTGTGGTAATGTACTATGAAGGTTGCACTTTAGCAGTGCCATAATTAAACTGGACGCCCGAGGCATTGCGAGTGAGCTGTAATAGATCGTATCATTGTGTCGGAGATGCAAGGACACAGATCATTGGCTGCTGAGGATGGAGTCAAGTGATTGGGGAAAAATATATCATATATTGCTAGTTGGTTGCTGTGTGGTTCAACAAGTAGGAACTGATGTAGAAACAAATGTATTTTTGGCCTCTCAAAAGTGGGAGAGTTTTTGAAGGCATGGACTGAAAGTATAAGGGGGTTTGACTGACAGCTAGATCACACGCTATTGATTGAATCTCGCGGCCAGTCTCTGTCTTACAGCCTCTCTGTGTTTTAGCTGAGCTTTGTTTGTTTGGTTTCCTTTGGCAATTCTCTTTGGTTATTACATCGTGTGGAGCCCGAGTTATTGCCTGGTTTGAGTGAGATTGACAATCCAGCCTTCATTGATAATCAGAGATGCCAGTTCATTTGATTCAAACTATTCACATGTTATTAATGTTAAAGGAGTAGCTCACTTTTTAAAAAAACTTTTGCTGATAATTTACTCACCACAATGTTATCCAAGATGCCCACGTCTTTCTTTCTTCAGTCGAAAAGAAATTAAGGTTTTTGATGAAAACATTCCAGGATTTTCTCCATATAATGGACTTCAATGGGAACCAAACGGTTCAAGGTCCAAAAGACAGTTTCAGTGCAGCTTCAAATGGCTTTAAACGACACCAGACGATGAATAAGGGTCTTATCAAGCGAAACGAGCGGTCATTTCAAAAATAAATCAAAAAGTTTTATAAGCTCAAATGCTCGCCTTGCTCTGTTCTGTGATGCGCGTTCGTGACTCTCCTGTTCGAACTCGTTTATCAAAATGAACAAAGAGTAAAAATCATGAATAAAATCTATAGGCTACATAAAAGACAAAGGAAAATAATGAAGACATGTTAAAATATTCCCACAACTGTTTTATTGTGACCTTCATGTAACAAAAGAAGGTTGAAACCTGCAAGTTTTAATAGAAAGTGACCATAAGTGAAGAAAGACATGGTTATTCCAACATGACATGATTAGCATTATTCCTTAACTGATTTGCTTTCAGACGTATTAGCATGATGCTATAAACCCTAGCGACTCCGGTTATGAAACGGCTCAATACGAGTTCATGTGCAGATGGAGTTCCTGTTGACTTTAGTTGGCGTTAGTGTTGATGAGTCATTGTCCACAGCCTCCGTAAATTCCAGTTAAATTGGAGCGAGGGTGGGGGAGTTTGGCTGCGGATCGGAGAGCGGCTGCTATTAGCCGTTAATTCTAAAACAAATTATGCAATTAGCTCCCCCATTAGAATGTAGGCCATGCAAGAGGTCGACGCAACCTTCACTTGATCTACTCCTCAGTCGAGACGAGAAGAGGGGGAAAAAAAAGATGAAAAAAGGCCCATTATATGCGAGAATGTTAGCCTCAGTACAGCGGATCTCAATAACTCCATACCGACTGCCTTTTATTTATGGGATTTTCCATAATGAAGTTTCAGTGGTATTCGTGTCTTAAACAAAGAGGCAAATTGTCTGCTCGTTGGAGATAATATTGTCAAGGGAACGGCTGTGAATTTCTTCAGTCAGCCCCTGAGAGGAGAGGTGGGGATTTCAAGGTGTTTGTGAGAATACCACTCTCAATAAACTGTGTATTAATTACAAAATATAAACCATTACCTCAGTGGAAACCTTTTGTCTTCAATTATGTCATCCTGTTATTTGTTCTTTTGATTCAATTTCTGAGCAGTGCGAGTCTGGGAGTCTTTTAACGTTTTTATTTCCTGGAGTTTGATTTGCTAATCCTCATGTAAAACACAGAACTATAATTACAACATGGCTTTATGTCTGTTTCAGACCCTAGTGAGCCTCACTGTCTACTGACTGCCTTCTAAATCAGCATCTAACCCTCACTGAACCTCATATGTGTGACTGATCTGGAACGTTCTACACAGGCATGAAAAACAAATAAGCTTACAGTTGATTCCAGTAGCGTCTGGTGTTAGCATGTTGCTAAGCTAACAGCGTGATACTACAATACACTTTATTTTTAATTACTACCCAGATAGCAGACTGACATTGAATCAACGTGGAAATATGACATCGAAACAACGTTGATCTGACATCGTTTTGCTCATCGAATTAACGTTGAACCAACGTCAGACGCGTCATTCTTTCAAAACTAACGGAAAATCAACATTGTTTCAACGTTATGAAAGCAAACCAATTTTCGATTTTCATTTAGCTTTGAAGAATGCCGCGTCTGACGTTGGTTCAACGTTAATTCGATGAGCAAAATCAACGTTGTTTCAATGTCATGAGAGACGTCGTTTCCACGTTGATTCAATGTCAGTTTGCTGTCTGGGTAGGGCTGGGTAATAAATATCGATTTCTCGATATTAATCGATTCTCATTTTTACGAACCGATATCGATTCTTCAATCTCAAGAATCGATTAGTCATCCTGTTTCATTTGAATGAATGGAACATTGAACATTACTATTCATATGAAACAAAGTCTCAATTTTCAAATTACGTCCATTTTCTTTAGAAATTCAAAAACATAAATAACGTTTTGGTGCTGTGGCGTGAGATCGCTCTGGCGCAGCTCGACTCGAGAGAAGCAGCAGCGCTGATCTCTCTTCCAGGTTAATAATACCAGTCACAGCCCGAAATAAACATGAATGTGTGTTAAAAGATAGAGTACAACTTATCGAAATCCGTATCATGTCACGTTGATTCGCTCAATCAGCGTTTCAACCGTGGAAAGACGTCAGTTAAACAGCTTGTAATCAATGTCATGTATCGTCATATTTACCTCAGAAAACCCACATCAACTCGTTAGTCAGCTGGAAAAAATAACTCTAGAGAGGAGCATTTTGCTAAATATATACACCATATTACATATGCATTAGCCTATAATCTTAAAGTTCTTCAATATTTAATGCATATTTGAATAAATCTGGCAAGTTTTATGACAGCCACCATTTAAATGTTTATATTTCATATAATCTTCTTATTATAAAAATAAATAAAAGTGTGATTTAAGTGTTTGTATATAGCTACAAAACAGTTAATTATTACTTTCATATTAGGCTAATGAAGCCTAGGCTACAACTAGACTCGCATAGTTTACAGCATTAGTTAAGAGATTTGATTTCCTTGAGAAAATTTGCCATTTATTGTAACTGATATCCAAAATAATCAATATTGAATCGAAATCGAATCGAATTGCAAGCTTGTTAATCGAAATCGAATCGAATTGTGAAATTTGTGTCAATACCCAGCCCTATTAATTACTGTTAGTTATTTTTATTTATTAATCACAGATTTTGTGAAAATGAATATTATGTATATATATTTTTTTATGATTTTCTTCAGTCACAATGCATTTTGGGATTGCCTTGTATGCAATACATATGATGCCTTGTATGCAATACATGTGATGCAATATATATATCATATCAGTGGCGAACTGTGACTTTTTTAACCAGGTAATGCTCACTAGAGTTTGGAATGAAACTTATATAAAGAAATTTGACTCACGCTTCAATGTTTTCTGGTTCTTGTTGCAGTTTGTTGTGAAAGCACAGAGTTTGTAAGATTGTAGCTCCAGAAACAATTTTAAAGGACCACTTCAGAATCAGAGATGCGTTATTCTTTTTTCCAACATCCCGAACAATGCTTCCGTATGCGGCTTACTGTGTAAAGGTCTGTTCGATAGGGTTTAAGCCAGCATGGCTGGAGTAATGAGCTGGGATGTTATCTGTCCTCACCAGAGAGGTAAATACCGTTCTTATCTTGAAATGTTTAGCCACATGTTTAAATCAATGCCAAAAGGGCAGGCATAAAAACCCAAACATGAACACACACAAACGCAGCGTACTTCCCAGAGCCTTGCGAAGTCAAAAACTAGTTTGTAATGGGAGGTCTCTGCCAACAACGGGTCTCACGGTCTTAAGCATAGGGGTAATGCGTATAGAGATTAGGCTAACTTTGGATTAGCTGTCGGACAACAATTAGGCCGCAAGTCAAGTCAGAATGGCACCTGGGTTTAAAACCAGCACTAAAATCTGATTGGTCCATAGGGATATTGACTAGAATGCTTTCCTACTTGGCAGAGTAATGTCATTATGATTCGAATAGTTATAGAAAATGATTGTTTATTTTAAAATTTATTTATATAAGTAAATATAATTTATATAAGTCTGTAACCCTTAATGAACCCCAATTCTTCATATTTTGTCCCTCGGCTTATGGTTAGACACACGATTACCCAAAGCTTTTTCTAAGAATGAATAGCGGAAGTAATGGTACTGACCTCTCATCCTATTGTTTTGGGTGATAAAATGCCAGCTGATAAATGAGACCTAGTAATTGGATTATGATAAAAAGGTTTTCAGATTGCGGACTGAATGGCCATTTGCAATTGCATTACCGTTTCTGACGAGAGGAGAAGGAAATGGTGAAAGTCGTGTCTATTCACACCTTTGTTCTAGCCTCTGAGTCAAAGGGTACGCGCTAAAAGGAGACTTGCCTTGCTTATTGCTAATGTAATTATCTGTGTGACCACTGCAAGCATGAATTATGTAAAAGTGGCTGAATATTGTAAAAGCAGTTTTAGTGGCCCTTCGGAAAAGGAGGAGAACATTACCGCAAAGTCCTTTAGCTCTGGCGACTTCTTTGTACTCATTATTGTGGCATAAAGGCTTTCATTTGGACCTTATTCTTCTTGTGATGGCCTTTACAAATTTTGAATTTTTATTATGCTAGCGATGGAATGACTTGCATGTCTAAATGACTTTTAAATAATGACAGAGGAAATGTATTGTTGGGATATTTTTAATAATTTTACATCAATCACATTCACATGATTACAAAAATGTTTGTATAAAAAAGTGTGCGTGTGTGTGTGCCTCCAAACAAACACAGAATGGTGTCCTGCAAAGGGATATACATTGAATTGTATTAGAGGGATAGTTCACTTTGAAATTAATTTTTGGTATGTTTTATCTTACCTCAAGGGCATCCAAGATGTAGGTTTCTTTGTTTCCACAGTATTTTCAATTTTGATATTTTTAGGTCAAACCGTTCTTGTCTGTTAGTCATATAATGGAGGTCTATGGTCACCACCTCAAAGAGCATGCACAGAGAAGTCCAGATTAAACGTGATTTAATGACTCGTAAATGTAAGTACACATTGATGGCCTAAGACACGAAACGAGCGGTTTGTATTAGAAAACGAACAGGATTTATATTTTTTTTTACCTCTTGTAACCACAGCCACGTCCAACTGATCCAGAAATGATCTCTCGCGCGTGTACGTCACTCATTGTTTACACAGAGATTTCGGAAGTGTTACCCTTCACTGTGAAGATTTAAACTTATCGCAATGGAAGACGATTTCGATATATCAACAGACAACGCTGATTTCTTTTTTCATAACCGCGGGAGAGATAACTTCTGGTGCTTGCGCAGACCAAAGCGCCCGTAAACTCAGACCTCTTGGACTCTTGGCTTTTGTTACAAGAGGTAAAAACGATGTTAGTTTTCTCACAAAAAACGCTCGTTTCATGTCTTAGGCCATCAATGTGCACTTACATTTATCTCTGTGCATGCTCTTTGAGGTGGTGACCATATACCTCCATCATATGACTAACAGACAAGAACGGTTTGACCTAAAAATATAAAAATTGAAACTACTGCGGAAACAAAGATGCCTACATCTTGGATGCCCTTGAGGTAAGCTGAAACATATCAAAAATTAATTTCAAATTGAACTATCCCTTTAAGTTGCGAAGTGATTTAGCAAAAGTATCTGTAACTTTTTTTGCAAAAATACTGAAAGACATACTGATTTTTGTTGTATTGAGACTAACTATAGCACAAAGAAGTAAATAATACCACACTATCTTTTTGTGATAGGTACATAACAGCCTCCGGTTTGTGATCATTATGTTAAAGGGATACTCCACTTTTTTATAGCCTATTTCCAAAAAAAAAGTGGAGTATCCCTTTAATAGAAATCATATATTCCATATAGTCATAATTGAAATCGTGAACCTTTAGTAAAAGCAACAAGGGAGCTGTGTGTTTAACATTTTGGTACACGAAAAGAGTGTTTAGAGTCCAGATGTATTTACTTCTACACATTAAGTCACCCTTAAAGTGCATGTGCAATTTCTAGGATTGCACCACAAGCTAATTTGTAGCCTTTATTTGCGATCTTAGTAAATCAGGTGCATTATGGCATTTGTAGTGTGTCTCACTGGAATAGTCATTACTGATGGAGATTTACATTGAGCTTTGTTAAATATTCCCTTCAGCTGAAATGGCATCTGCAGAAGGGGTGCTGTTTCGTTTTTAATATTGCCATTATTTACTTGATTTTTGATTACCTATTTGTTGAAATGGCGCAGATGTTTCACCCTCCTCCTCCATCTTTTAAAGGCTGAACAGATGATGTGCTTCCTCAAGCTTGTTTTTTTTTTCTTTTTTTTTCTGGTCTATACAGATGGAGAGAAGAGAAGCCAGACAGAATAAAGAATGTAGTGAAGGGTGGAATCTACTTGATTATTTCAAAAGCATTATTCAAATTTAAAGGGATAGTTCACCCAAAAGTAAAAAAAAATATCTCAATTTTCTCAAACTCATGCCATTCACAATGGATTTGACTTTCTTTCTTCAGATAACCACTCGGTAAATAATACATCCAGCATTTGGCGCTCGGAAACCCAGACACAGCGATCGTGATGGTAATCCATACGACCCCAGTGCCCAATGGATGAATCAATGTCTTTTAAAGTGAAACGATAGGTGTGCGAGAAAAATACGAATATTTGAAACCTTTTAAACTATGAATCAATGCTTCCAGTCTACTGCCGTACGAGTGTTCTCATTGCCACATGTGACATAAATGCATTGTGAACACATCTATTGTTTTGCTTCAGAAGACATTCATCCGCTGGTGTCGTACGGATCAGTGTGACGATCGCTGTGTGCAGTTTTCCAAGCTTCAATCGAGCATCAGCAAGTCACTTACATTATATGAATTCACAGATATGGATTATTTTCCGAAAAATCTTTGTTTGTGTGTATAACTGTGTGTTCACAACAGTTGCGCGTCAAAAGCAAAATTGATGCGTGTAAAAACAAAAGTTTGCAGCAAAATTTGCGTGCGTGATAATCAACCCGTTGGCGGCCATCTTTTTTTCTGTTGATCGAGCATTCATCGAGAGAGTCGCCGCTCTGTATTTACTCTGGAGAGCAGAACAGCGGCGTGGGGATCATCGTCGCCGTATTTGTGTCCACCGGACCCTTCGGAGGTGAACGGCCACTACCGCCTGTCCCGCGGCCAGTTTGATGACCTGTTGTCCCGATTTGTTTGATTTGTTGTGCATTAGAACCACACCAGGCATTTAGTCATATTACAAAATAATTTATTGAAGCATCCAGATCCTTCACCACGTAAGCAAGCTCCTGATTGGTTAACGCGGCGTGAATTGACGCCAAAGTTCCGATTTTTCAACTCGGGCGGCAGGCATGAATTTGCGTCAAACGCATGAATGCACAAATAGCACTAACTAAATCATTCACGCAATTCGTGCGAACGAGGCGTATTCGCGTCTACCGCGCCGTGCTCTACGCCTCATTTTACGCACATAACGTGTCTTTGCATTGACTTAACATTAAAATCACTCACGCCTGACGCGCTATTCGCATCCGGTTTGAACGCAACATTAGAAGAAAGAACGTTAGACATATACAGTATATCAGGTTTGGCATGAGGGTGAGCAAATGATGAAGAAATGTACATTTTTAGGTAAACTTTATTTGTTTTATTGGTTAACGAGAGATTTTTAAATATAGTTGGATCTATGGGAGTTAAAGGGGTGGTATAATGCCCTTTTCGCAGGATGTAAAATAAGTCTTTGATGTCCCCAGAGTGTGTATGTGAAGTGTTAGCTGAAAATACCGCACAGATATGTTTATATAGCATGTTCAAATTGTCAATTTTTGAGGATGAACAGACCATTTTTGTCTGTCCCTTTAAATGCAAATGAGCTGCTGCTCCCAGCACAGGGGGTGGAGCTTCAACTTGTTGAGTCCTTTTACTTCACACACATGCACTGAAAATTTCAAAAACTAGCCTTTTATGTTCAAACTTGAGTCAGACAAAAATGGATAGACTGAAGAAGTAGTGACATGAATGCAACAGGACATTTCTGAATGGCTAGTTGATTAATTTAGCATATTTGTAGTTATCTTCTAGTCATTAAGTAGCATATTCTGTCATGATAATTTATAAATGACGTTCACGGGGGCGGGATTTATGTACATGTTAGGATTGGTGATGTCACTAACAGTGGTGGAGGAAGTACTGAATCTCAGTACTTAAGTAAAAGTACAAATACCCAGATAAATATTTACTTTAGTAAAAGTAGAAGTAACACAATGACAACCATACTTAAGTAAAAAGTAAAAAGTACTTTATTTTAAATGTACTTTAAGTATTAAAAGTAAAAGTACTTGCATAACAATTTATTATCTTAATGTCTATTTTCTAATGATTAATAAAACATTTAATTCTAACTCATTCAACCTAATAGCCTACTTCTATAATGATGTTCAATAATGATGGAAAAAAATGTCACCATTTCTGAAACAAGCTTGCAATTAGGCAATATCATGTTTATCCTTAGTACTATATGTTAATAACTATGTTTGGCAGTAAACGCGATTCATTTATGGTGTAATTCTGAACCTCTTGGCTTGCCATAATCCTAACCAAACCAAACATATATTACACACGGTGTGTTTCCTATGCACGTAAAAACAAATTTTCGCGTATGAGTTGCATGATAAACACACTGCGTGTGAGACGCATTTAGTGTGACCGGGTTGATATATTTTATCTATGGCAACCAAACGTCACTGGTGAGACCAACGTGCAACGAACGGACGGTCAGATTACGTTTTGGCAGGGGAAAAACTGATCAGAAAATGTAACGAAAATGTAACAGAAGCTGTAGAAATGTAGTGGAGTAGAAAGTATAATAATTGCTGCAAAATGTAACGAAGTAAAAGTAAAAAGTATGCACTATTTATTGTACTTAAGTAAAGTAAAGATACGTGAAAAATGTACTTAAGTAAAGTAACGAAGTAATTGTACTTCGTTACATTCCACCACTGGTCACTAACTCGGGAGGAAGCTTGTATAGTTCCTACCAGCCATTTGTTGTAGTCTTTAAAAAGCGATTTCTTTAAAAGCAAATATCTCCCTTTGCTTTTAACTTTGAGCGTTGTTACTTTGCAGATGTTGTTTATGCTCAAACAGCAACATTACACACTAGCTAAAGTTAGAAAAGTGAAATCATAATCAACCACCTCTTTAATGAACTACATTTAGAACAATTCTGTATGGTGGTCTGGTGGTCAAGCGACAGACAACATAAACTAAATGCTCAGATTGATCTCATGAAGTAGCGTGTGTATGACGCCAATTTGTATTTCCATTTTTGGCGTGCTATCAAGACGCATAATCGCTTTTCAGCGTGTTTATGAATGCCGTTGACTTAAAGTTATTACTGTATATATAAATATATGACTTACCTCAACCCCATCCCTAAACCTACCCGTCACTGGGGTTAATGGCATTTATGAGTCTTCCCTTACCATCCTAGGAAAAAAAGAGATCGCTTCACAGATGTAGATCTACATTTTGCTTAGTTTCACGCGGACATTTGATGGCGTGGACACGCGGAATCACTCGGACGTTAATGGCGTAGACATACACGCATACACACGGATACACCCGGATAGCTCAAAATGCATAGAGATAACACGCCACTTGACTCGTTTACGCAAAAGTCATGATGTCATGTTGAAATGCCAGCAATAAATACTTCAATGTTCCTGTTATTTCTTTTCAGACATTACTTTTAAATAATCAGTCTATTCATTTTCGAGACTCCACATTTTTTAATATGTTCCTTGTTCCTACCTAGACAGCTTTTAAAGTCATTATAGACACTTTCCATTGTGTTCCAAACCAAATTTGAAGAATTGTCAAATCGATTAATCGCGATTATTCACATCTGTTCAGTTTATCGTATAGGTAATTATATATTACGTGTGTGTGTAAATATATATATATATATATATATATATATATATATGTATACACATGTTTGAAACTTTAATGTTAGATGCGATTAATCACGATTAATTGATTTGACAGTACTAATGTATAGACCCTTTTACAGTTGGTAAACATGGTGATGTTTTTTCGTGGGCGGAGCTTAGGTGGAGGCAGAAAGATCCATCTGGAACGCTAGTTAGCTAGGATTGTTAGCTTGTTTTTTAACAATGACTGGAGAAAATCCGATATTATCTTAATGTGTAAGGTCACTCAGTGTTCAGGACCGCGATTGTTATTTCCAAAAGTTATTTTTAACGGACGGAACCAGATTGGCCGACCCGTAGCCGCCTACACGCTCACTCAATGCATGGACAATCTGACAGGATTAACGTACGTTACCTCGGTTGAGTGGCCTGACTTCTACACCTACCTTATAGAGAAACCGATCGTAAAGAGAAACTGAGGGCATATAAATCTTTAGATGCCTATATGGTCCTGTAGAAGACTTGAGTGTACGATCCGCATTTCTGCCGAGCCAGCGCCGAGACCACGACAATGTAAATAGTGACATTACAGTGCGATTTTAATGATGTGAATATTTTCTAGAAATAAAAGTTCCAGATACAGCATATTAATTTTTCATCAATTCTTGCACCAAACAACCCGGTCTCATCCCAAATCGTCATATAACTGACGTTTTGGGACGTCTTTTGACCATACGTCAATATTCGCCTTTTTAGGGCCCCCTTAAACGTCGGTAGATGAGGTTATGGGATCCTAACTCTACCCCATACCTAAACTTAACCCTAAACCTAACCCGTCACCTAACTGACGTTAAAGGTAAAGCGTCACTTGTATGACGGCCCGGGATCGCCATCTACCGACGTTTAAGGGGGCCCTAAAAAGGCGGATATTGACGTATGGTCAAAATACGTCCCAAAACGTCAGTTATATGACGATTTGGGATGAGACTGTGTTACACCAAACAACACAACAAGATTACATTTAATAATAATAACAATTATTAAAGCTCCTTATTATGTAGCTGAATCTGTGCTGTTTTGCATTGACCGCCTCCAGTTTTCACTTTGTTTTGCCTCCAGGTAGCGCCGTGACGTAACTGTGACGTCGGCGCAAAAGGGGTCTATATGTTGATGTTGTATTGTACAAAACAACACAATACAAAACATGTGCATAACATGTACATATGATAGACAATAAGTGCATTGTATCAAGCTATGAATTTGAATGTTACATAGTAGTTTAAATAATACTAATTTCACACATGCTAACTTCAAACTCTGTTGGATTCAAGTTTGGTTGTTAATCGATTCCCTTATGCGCTTCATTTTAGGTTTAATTTCAGTCAGGATGCTGCCTATAAAGCAACAGTGAGTCAGCTAACGATGTTTTGGTGCACAGCTTATATTTAAGCTTGTTTTTTTTTGTATTGTTAACCAAGATTTCCTCTAGGCTGACAACTAGCAGCCTGGCATTTGAAAAGACAGCTGTAAACTGCCCATGGTTGTTCACCAACACTAGACATCCCATGCTTGTTACCGGAGATGGGTGTTAAATCACCAAAGTGTTAAGCCACAGGTTGCAAATCAACCCTTAGTTTTCGACAGAACTGTTTCCAGAGTGAGCTTCAGGGGAAAACTCAGTAGTTGCTCAGGTGTTGTTTCAGTTTGCTGGATCCCACACGTACACCGTGCCCTTTTCCTCCGCTACCAATGTTTGTTCTTCACTGCTTGCGTTCCATCTGATCCGACCATTCAAACGCTGACCTAAGTGGATGAATAATCACTCTGTGGCAATTATCTTTACACACTGGCAGTTAATATTCCCTCCCCTGTCTGCGCCCCTGCATGTTGCTTCCGATAAAAGTCGTGTTTGTTTAGCGTCTTTGTATATTCACACCTCCGTCACCCTCCTCCTCTTACACACGGCTGCGCAAGAACCGCTCGGCGCCCAGAAATGAGCTTCTTTCTACCTGAGCGTCTCCTCTAACAAGCGTAGGCTTGGAGAACCGGAGACCGGGAGCAAGTGAGAAAGAGAAAAAGCTGTAACAGGTTGTTAACAATTACTCAGCAAATTATCGTGAATCTCATTAGACTCGAGCTGCACCTTTTAACCTTGTTAGCCGTGCTAGATTGAACACTGGCCCCAGAATGCATGTTGGGTAATTAAAGGTGGATCAGGTGGCAACTAGGTCAAAACCCCTGAGCTGGAGTCACAACTGAAATATAGATTGCACAATCTGCTTCAAAATAATGATATGACATCTTAAAATAGGATATTTTGGGATATTTTTGTGGGATGAGATAGCGCTTCGCTGGAGCCGTTGAAACAGGCTTATCTGTGCAAAGGTTAATGAGGAGCGGTGTGGTGTTGGTAAGTAAGACACAACAAAAGCGCCGTCGTTCATATCAGCGAGCGCACATGCCGTGGAAGAGCTGCAGGCATCGCCAGGCACACTGGGAAACACTGATATGATTCCTGTCTCTCCAAAAGCATCTTCAGTTTGTATAATTACTTTTCTGCTACTCCAAGTATGCTGGTTTATGATGGGATCTTTATTGTTCCGCGACCGTTCTTGATGATCGCCGTGATACCGAATTCGGGCATTTTAAGTGCACGTAAAACGAGTAAACCCAGTTTCCTAGCCAGGCGTAACATGACTAGTTTACAGCAAAAAGTGATTTGTGTGTTTATGCTAAAAACAAAAACGCTGTGCGCTGGAACAGTAAGAACGTATTTGGTGTTTAATACAGTTACTAATTAAAGTTGGATTTTGCACGTCAGACACAAGTGTAATTAGTTGTTTCAGAAAATGTTTGCAAATATCGGACATATCCTGCAAGAATTCATTTCAGGGAGGTATATCTTGGTGACTGGATTGTTGGGGGATTGGATTGGGGGGGGGGGGGGGGGGTTGACTAGCTTTTGCGTTCGCGAGGCACACTCGCAAGGTCTCTCGGTCTCTCCCTCTCTGGCGTGCACGGGGTTGACTAGCTTTCGCCAGGCACACTCGCAAGGTCTCTCGCTCTCTCACTCTCTGCTATGCACGCGCCGCGCGCTATGTATGTCATGCGCGCAGTATGTTCTATCTCGCTCTGGATTGTGGGAGATTTTAACTAATTTGCGGGCATAAGAGAGATACTATCAATATGCGGGAGACTCGGGAGGCTTGGGATGTCTGAAATATGTTCTCTTATTTAATTCCATTGAAGATTTGTTTGTGAACAAGCCACAATTTAAATTTAAATTGGTGTTAGCTTTGAGGCTAATGCTAGTTCTGTTCTAAAAATTGCTGCTATAAAATTTAAATTGGTTGTTATGTTATAGCTTTGAGGCTAAAGGCTCATTCACACCAAGGATGATAATGATAAAGATATAGTTCTAAAAATCTTTCTCAATTTTAAAGATCAGCAGAGTGACCACCACAGCTATAACGTTAACAACACAGCGAAACAATATCGTTGGATTCACTTTCAGAACAATTTTATCCAGCTGACGAACGATACAAAAATTGACAGCCAATCAGAATACATCCTCCTGTAACATGTTCGAGCATTTACAGTGACAGACAAGCACGCGCTTAAACAGAATGTTGTATTTATAATTATTGATCTTAGTCTGAACAGGCCTTAATTCTAGTGTATTCCAATGAAATCGTAATTTTATTGGTTACTTGTGTGTTAGCTTTGAGGCTAATGCTAGTAGTCCTATACTCTTAAAGCTACACTGTGTGATTTTTACCCCCATCTAGAAGTGTTCTGTTCCTCTCAATTCTGATTTTGTTTTAACTCCTACGGTGGCCAATGTAGTCCAAGATTAACATGGCTTCCATTTCGACCTCATCCATGAGTGTTAACCGAAACGTAAACGAAAGGCGAAGCTTTAATTAACGGGTCCCTCTTTGGTTAATGTACTTTCAAGATTACTTTGGTTAATTGCCCACTTTCATGGCGACCGACATTAGAACCCCTTACCCGTATGTATTTTCAACGGCACATTATACGCTCATGAGAATTCTTTACTTGAACGAAGTAAATATACATTAATGAGCACACATATTTTTGAAAGAAGTATTTTTATCTAAGAATAAACTAAAAGGGTTACACAGTGTGGCTTTAAATGTTGCTCTAATGCAATCTAAATTTGTTGTGTAGTCTTGTAGGTTTGATGCTAATGTTACTCATAAAAGTTGCTCCAATGAAATCTTAATTTTATTGTTTACTTGTGTGTTAGCTTTGATGCTAATGCTAGTAGCCCTATATTCTTGAATGTTGCTCTAATGAAATCTAAATTTGTTGTGTAGTCATGTATGTTTGAGGCTAATGTTACTCCTAAAAGTTGCTCCAATGAAATCTTAATTTTATTGTTTACTTGTGTGTTAGCTTTGATGCTAATGCTAGTAGCCCTATATTCTTGAATGTTGCTCTAATGAAATCTAAATTTGTTGTGTAGTCATGTATGTTTGAGGCTAATGTTACTCTTAAAGTTGCTCCAATGAAATCTTAATTTTATTGTTTATTTGTGTGTTAGCTTTGAGGCTAATGTTAGTAGCCCTAATACTCTTAAATGTTGCTCTAATGAAATCTAAATTTGTTGTGTAGTCTTGTAGGTTTGATGCTAATGTTACTCATAAAAGTTGCTCCAATGAAATCTTAATTTTGTTTACTTGTGTGTTAGCTTTGAGGCTATATACTCCTAAATGTGGCTCTAATGAAATCTAAATTTGTTGTGTAGTCTTTTAGGTTTGAGGCTAATGTTACTCCTAAAAGTTGCTCCAATGAAATCTTAAGTTTGTTTACTTGTGTGTTAGCTTTGAGGCTAATGCTAGTAAACTCTTAAATGTGGCTCCGAAATCAAAATTTGTTGTGTAGTCATGTAGGTTTGAGGTTAATGCTACTCCTAAAAGTTGCTCCAATGAAATCTTAATTTTATTGTTTACTTGTGTGTTAGCTTTGAAGCTAATGCTAGTATACTCTTAAATGTGGCTAATGAAATCTAAATTTGTTGTGTAGTCATGTAGGTTCGAGGCTATGTTACTCCTAAAAGTTGCTCCAATGAAATCTTAATTTTATCGTTTACTTGTGTGTTAGCTTTGAGGCTAATGCTAGTATACTCTTAAATGTGGCTCTAATGAAATCTAAATTGGTTGTGTACTCATGTGTTAGCTTTGAGGCTAATGCTACTCCAATAAGTTGCTCATATGGAGTCTAAATTTGTTTTTAGCTTTGAGGCTAAAGCTAAGTTACTTTTATGAAGTCTAATGTGTTCAAATCATCCAGAGAAGTTTGTATTTACAAGTTGGGAAGTCATAAATTATATCAAAAGCATTCAAATCACTTTGGTCAGAGAAAGTGATGTACCTTTTCAACAATACATGCAGCAAGGTTTTTTTTTCTAATCTACAAAATGATTAACAAAGAAGGCACATCAGATGTGTTTTTTTTTTTTTTTTTTCATTTGAATTATTAAGGTGCTGCAAAGTGAATTGTCCAATACTATCAACATTTTTCACACGCAACTTATAATTTCAACAAATTTACCATCAATACAAATACTTGTGTCCATGTTTTCCCACTGAACCGCCCCCAACTCGGCTCAAAGAAGATCCTGCTTTTCCCACTTGTAATTACGACATTGTGGTGGCATTCATGTTGACTTAAATGCACCACAATTTGTGTTGAGTTGTGAGACTATAATGTTAGAATACTCTAGTACTGTATCAATATTTACCACATTTTGCAGAATAGGAGAATATTCGATCTCCCAGTACCACCTGCCTTAACATTAGCAAGTAATGTAATTAGCCTATTAAAATGGCTGTTAAAAAAACATTGATATGTCCCTGTTTCAGTAGTAAATGCATCAGCACAGCACTACTACTTCAGGGACCATGAGAATGTTGTTTATACAGTGTTGTTATGAGTGCAAGAGAGAATTGTAGGTAATAGATTTGTGCTGTTTAAATAGGAAAGGAAATCATCTTCTTTTTTGGGGGGGCCTTGGAGTGTGTGCTAGTTTATCGTTTTCAGGCGATCATGATGACTTGGCAATAACAATCCGACTCGAATTAAACCGTGAATTTAAAAGCGGATCCTGAATTATCTGGGCGAGGGAAAAGGGCTGTGCCATGTCATACAGTTAGAAGAACTATATTGAGTTTGGGAAGGGTAAAATTAGATTCGTATGTGTCAGAGGCAGGGACAGATTGCTGTAGCCCAAGCGTGTTGCTGGGTGTTTTTCATGCTTGGCAGTGGCCTGTGTCGCGGCGGCCAGCGGGCGAGAGCCGAACGCTAATTGAAGCGGAGGAAGTGTTGTGCTCAGGGGCCGGTCCTCGGTCCCCAGCACCTCCGTCGCTCGGCTCCCCTGGGGGGCGTGAAATTGTTTTGTGTGTCCCTGTCATTGCAGAGCTGGAAGCAACTCCTGTACACACGCATACATACTCATTTACACAATTATAAGCACAGTGTCAAATGCCTACTAGGCATACATGGCTATCTGCTTTTGACAGTAGGCATAGTCCATTATGTGCGCAGAGGGTGGGTAATACTGTTCTTTGTATCACCTTTAATTGAGCTGTGGGAAATAAGGGACTTCTGTATGTGGAAGAATCAAGGTTAGAGCAATTATTAAGAATTAGCTCCTTTTGATCAACTGATGTTGCTTTTTTTTTTACTTTAAAGGATAATAAAGCAGTTTGAGCTCTTTGAAAACTCACCTGGGCTGATTTTAAATGGTATATATACACTTTAAATGGTATTTGTGTGCACTTTTTCTCTTTTTTTTTCTTTTTTTTATCATACTCAAGTAGACAGTGAATTGATAAAGTGACAGTTAAGACTTTTACATCATTACAAAAAAAAATGATTTCAAATAAATGCTGTTCTTTTTATAAACTCATTTGTATTTCAACCTAAATTTAACTATTAAGCATTAATATATAAATATTATATATATATATATATATATATATATATATATATATATATTTAAATGGTATTTGTGTGCACTTTTTCTTCTTTTTTCTTTTTTTTATCATACTCGGCAAGGAAACAGTGAATTGATAAAGTGACAGTTAAGACTTTTACATCATTACAAAAAAAAAATGATTTCAAATAAATGCTGTTCTTTTTTTAAAGTCATTTGTATTTCAACCTAAATTTAAATATTAAGCATTAATATATATATATATATATATATATTTAAATGGTATTTGTGTGCACTTTTTCTTCTTTTTTTTATCATACACGGCAAGGAAACAGTGAATTGATAAAGTGACAGTTAAGACTTTTACATCATTACAAAAAATATGATTTCAAATAAATGCTGTTCTTTTTTTTAAAGTCATTTGTATTTCAACCTAAATTTAAATATTAAGCATTAATATATATATATATATATATATATATATATATATATATATATATATATATATATATATAAATGGTATTTGTGTGCACTTTTTCTTCTTTTTTTTATCATACACGGCAAGGAAACAGTGAATTGATAAAGTGACAGTTAAGACTTTTACATCATTACAAAAAATATGATTTCAAATAAATGCTGTTCTTTTTTTTAAAGTCATTTGTATTTCAACCTAAATTTAAATATTAAGCATTAATATATATATATATATATATATATATATATATATATATATATATATATAATGGAAACAATCCTTTGGCCTTTTTTTGTGTTTTTATCCTTTTGAACACTTGCTGATTGTTATTGATGTTCAATACATTTTTTCATTCATTTTTTTTTCATTCATCATTGAAAATATTATTTCTGAAGGATAGTGTGACACTGAAGATTTGCATCACAGGAATAAATTACATTTAAAAAACAAAATAGAAAACAGATTTTAAATTGTAATCATATTTCACAGTTTTACTGTTTTTACTGTATTTTAATCGAAAATATGTTTTTGGTGAGTGTAAGTGATGGGGCTACCTGATTATGGTAAAACTCACGATTATTTTGATCAATATTGTAATCACGATTATTAGGAGTGGACAACATGTCCAAAATCTTAACACGATACAAGTATTTTCCCCCACAATATCAGTATATATCAAGTATATTTTCCCATATATCAAAATTAAAGATAAGTGTGAAATTTAAAAAAAATCATAATGCAAACCACAAATTACTATACCAGAGCAGAAAGTAATACTATTGGCCAAATAATGTAAGTGAAGTCAATAGGGCAAATACAATAGAAAAAAAGATAAAGTATGTGATCCCAACACTCTTTGCGTTCGCTTAATATATAACTGACTGTGTTTACATGAATACACACAAAGGCAGTCATTTTGACATTTGCGTGTGTATTTAAGTGTTAGCCTCGCACCCAAAATCATTTTACAATTAATTAATTTGTTATAATTTCTTGAGTAATTCATTAATTTTACAATAGTCACATTACATTTAGTTTGGGGGTAGCGAAGGCACACAGTTGAATCTGAGTGTGGCACAATAATCGTTTTATTTAGATTCAGGTTTTTATACTCATTCGGAGCCAAAAAATTGAAAATGAAACAAAGTTTGTATTAATCACACAAAGCCCTAATAAGAGACTTCTTCTAAAACATTTTTACATTTTTGAATGGTAGTGTAGACTGACATATCAAGTTCATTGACGTACATGTATGCATGAAAAACTAGTGTTCATAGTTATGTTGCATTAAAGCCACACTTGTGCCGTGTGTCCACCAAAGCGTTTTTCCACGCGCCTGGCGTATGTTTTCAATTGTTTTCAATGGGAGCTCCGCGTTTTTTAAACGCCATGAGCGTACCTAGGCGCTGAGCGTTTTTTTCACGCTGAAGCGCCGAAAAATGTTCAACTTTGGATAAAACGCAGCGCTTATCGCTGTCACTTTTTACCCAGCCGTCCAATCACAGTGGAGGAGGGGCGGGGCTAATACTACACCGACCACCTGTCACAACATTCAACTGCTGCGGATATTCTGCTGCGGATATTCAGAATATCAACTGCTGCGGATATTCTGTATCATAGCAACGAAACGTCTCAACGGAAAAAACGCTGCGCTGCCAAAACGCTCTCAAGCGCCCAAAGCACGGCGTCCCCAGCAGAGCGTCTAGCGTTTTCAGCTGGCTAAAAACGCTTTGGTGGACACACGGCCTTATCGACTTCTACCATATTACTGGCAAGCATAGTATGGATTAGACTACTCCACTGGCCGGTGTAAGGGCCCGTCTATCCATTAAAATGATTCCTGGCCAATGTGACTACAAACTTTTCTCAACTTTGCGTTTTTGCATATGCACCATAACTCATTTTGCATGTTGAATCAGGTTTTTTTTTTATGTTTAGTCTGTCCTGCTAAACCAAACAAGCAGTTTTTGTAGCACCGCACGTGTTTCGGAGCATATCGAGGGCAGTGGAGCCTGGGGTAACACGTTGTTGTGGGGTTTGGGGCGTGTGGGTGCAGCGCAGGTTTGGTGTGGTTGTTTGCTGGGCTTGCGTCTTTTTGGCCCAGGCCTGGCAGTGAGGGAGATGAATGATCCCCTCCACCCGCCACACTAAGTAATACGCTGGATGATAAATCGCTGCTTTCATTGACACCAAAATTGGAATCATTGGGTCCAGGAACCAAAAAACTAGGAAGGGCCCTTTTGCTGGCACATAGTCATCTGTTAAAATGCCATACCTGAGGCCACACAGGGTAGTCCCTCCTCAGCCTCTCACTTAGATTAATGATGGGAAATGAGTCGGGGAATAGGGACCTCCTTAAGACACAGCCTCTCTGTGTTTATCATGAGCCCTGCACTCTGCGGAAAAAGCATGCTTTACACTAAAAGGTTTGCTGGGGAAAACAGAACCCCGGACGTTTATCTTATTGTGTCGTCAAAGGAAAGATAAGTGCGATCGGGAGTGTATCCGCCAAGCTTCTGCCACATCAAATAAGAAACGTGTAAAAAAAATCCCTTTATGACTTATTCAGCTTAATGAGTTTTCCTAATTACATCACAACACCAAGAAGTTGACAGCCACCGCCAGCATTTTTGGCCATTTTCTCAATTTTATGGCCCCCAGAATATTTGGTTGTAGGAATATCTGAACATGCAATATATCAAAAGAAAGAACAGAGCCATTTGCTTAAAAAAAAAACTTTTTATATATATATAAACGCTTGAATGTGGGTAGGTTTAATTACAAAAAAAGCAACTACAGGCTGAGAAAATCAAGTTTTCCAAAAGACTACAATGTGCATAAGCAATGCTTTTAACACTTGTTTCTGCTTCGTTTTTGCATATGTTTTGATCTGGAGATTCTCTACTCTTTCAGAAGTTAGAGTAATAACATAATAGCACCCCTATAGTATCCTGGATGACAGCCTGAACCCCGCCCACAACATTTTTGAGTAATTGTGATCGGTTCAGAGTTAGTCGGGCCAATCAAATTGCCACGGCAGGCTTTCTACGATGATGGACAGATGATCTGCAGTTACGCAATCATCACGTTATCAAAGAGCGCTTGGTTTGAACTGGTTTCCAACAAAGATGGCCGCCGCTGGAGAATTGAGATGTATAGATTCCGCTATCACGTCTGTTTTAGAAGGAATTGAAAGCGCATCAATTTTAAAAGATGAACAGAGAACTACAATCAAGGCATTTGTCGATCGGAAAGATTTGTTTGTCGTCCTTCCTACGGGATTCGGCAAAAGTTTAATTCATCAGCTAGCTCTGATGGTCACTTAGAAGATGGGAGGCAATGAAAACCCTTTGGTCGCACTCATGGAGGACCAAGAACAAGAAGCAACACTCATTAATTTACTACTTCTTCCAGCGTGCGTGTCGTTGAGTTCTGTCGACAACTTTACATAGCTCATAACAAAAAATACTTACTGCGTTGCTCTGGGGTGCGTTTCCCGAAAGCATCGTTAACTATGGTCGCAAGTTCAGTCGTTATCAGCATAGTTCAACGAGTCGGTGTTTCCCGAAACCATCGTTCCAACGAACATTCGCAAACAGCATCGCAAAGTTGTGTGGTTTGAACGATAGCTCTCGACCTGTGGTTAGAGGCATAGTTTCTAAATTTCATGACATTTGGACGTAATAAATCCTTATCTTGAGCAAAATACGCAAGCTGACATTCAATACAACCTGTGCATTTTATTTATAATACAAACAAATGTAATTTTCGACTTTTAGTTTGTCAAAAGATTTAAAGTACTGATTTTGAAGAGTGCGCATGTGCGAACATGCTCTACTATGTAAGAACGAGCCAAATATTGAGTCTGGTAATAAAGCAAAATAACCGAGAACAATTAGAAATAGTCCTCAGATGACATCTGAGGAAAAAAAAACAGTCGTGACTAGCTAGTTGATTTCTCCAACGATGCATCGTACTATTAGCCTGGATGCCAGCCCGAACTCCGCCCACAACATTTTTTGGACGGGAAGTTCGGTCTGGACTCGATCCATTGAGGAGTAATTATGATCTGTTCAGAAATCATCGGGCCAATCAAATTGCCAGGGCGGGCTTTATACAATGATGGACAGATGATCTGCAGGGACGTAATCATCACGTTATCAAAGAGCGCTTGTCAGAGATGACTGCAGCTGGAGAATTGAGATGTATAGATTCCGCTGTCGCGTCTTTTGTAAAAAAAAAATCAACAGCGCATTCATTTTAATAGACAAACAGAGAACTGCAATCAAGGCATTTGTCGATCGGAAAGATATTTTTGTCGTCCTTCCTACATGATTTGGGAAAAGTGTAACTTATCAGCTGGCTCTGACGGTCGTTAAGAAGATGGGACGTAATGAAAAGCCTGTGGTTGTTGTGGTTTCTCCTTTGGTGGCACTCATGGAGAAGTAAGTAAAAGAAGTACCACTCGTTATTTAACTTCTAAAATAAATAAAGTTAGGCTGCGTTCTGTATTTGAAAACTGCGCTATGCAAAGGAGTTGAGTTATGCGTTGCTCTGATTGGTTGGTAGGTCTACCGACTATCCAATTGAGTGCAGAGGGGTTTTTTTTTTGTCCTGGTTCAGTTACGACACGCCTCATAATCAAAGCCCAATGGAGCAGTATCAGACTCATATTCTTTCTTGAATACTTGAATATGAGTATGACGAAGTCAGGCTACCCTTACAGTAGTGAAAGCTGGGAAATTCCGTTAATAGCGGGAAAAGAGTTAAAACTAAGCGACTTGTTGAAAGAAGTTTGCTATTAATGAATCATACTTGTTTTTTGTCTGGTGGATGATAATAAGGTGCAAAAATTCCCATAGACAAACTGAAAACAACAACTGAATAAAGCAGCCCGAACCAATCACGTTTCAGGCTGGGAGACTAGTTTGCAGATAATTAAAACTCTAGCCAAACCTAAGCCTAGCCTAAACCAGCTAAGAGCATCTTAAACCAGCCAACAGCATCTTAAACCAGTTCATACCAGTAAACAGCGTCGGCTAGTTTAAACTCTTTTTTTTTTTCAGCTGAGGGAACATATGACCCAAGCCATTTTTGAGAACCAGAATGTTTTGCGATTTGACCCATTTGAACCATGAACCATTTGACAACTATCCGAAAGATCATAGTAACCACTACAGTACAACACCCTAGCAACCACCCAGAACACACTAGAACCTGCAGCAATGCATTAAAAGGTCTCCATACGTCTTACAATCTAAAAATGCTGGGTTGTTTTAACCCAACTTTGGGTCAGATATGGATAAACCCAATCGTTGGGTTAAAAATTTAATTAAAAATTAATTAAAAAATGTAAAAAAGCATTTTTTAGAGTGTAGCAAGCGTGTAGCAACGTCCTGATAAACACCTATGTGTTGGCTAGTACAAATCATCACATTTTTCTTTAGAAAATATTAAAAAAAAAATAGTTTTAGTTAATCAGTTTTAATTTAGCGTATGAGAAACACAAGGTCATGGTGGCTGTTTAGCATGTTTAACACAATATTAATACACTTTCTAAAATTCCGACTCTAAGAAAACAATGGGAGGAAATTGCTGTGCACCACCATAACTGTGAAATTGAGTGACTGCAATTGAAACACTTGTCAATGATTATGGACCCAATGTTAGTGAATGATGATTATTACTCATTTGCCACTGTTTTATGCAGAGGCTGCTCATTTGCATATTTTACCCAGGTGTGACAATCAGTGGAATAGGATTATCTCAGCAAAACATGGAAATTCATGTAATTCAATTCTACAAACAAAACATCCCCTTTGGAAATGTAACTTTTGCAGTCACAAAAATAAAAACGCTGTTGTAGTGAGTCTTTTTGATGCTCATTTAAATTGTCTTCTGGTTTGCTTTGGGTTTTTATATCCTTTCTGAGCAAACCAACAATTAATGTTTTTTTTTTTTGTTTTTTTTGTTTTTTATGAATGTAAATGTTTATTTTCTGGTGCTGTACACTCTCAGAAAAAAAGTTACAAAAGCTGTCACTGGGGCTGTACCTTTTCAAAAGGTACACTTTTGTACCCAAAGGCTGCATATTGGTACCTTAGTGGTACATATTATGACCTAAATGTACATATTAGCACCTAAAATATACAAATTAGGACCTAAAATAGACATATTAGCTCCTGAAATGTACATATTAACACTAAAAATGTACATATTAGCACCTACAATGTACATATTAGCACCTAAAATGGACATATTAGCTCCTGAAATGGACATAATTAGCTCCTGAAATGTACATATTAACACAAAAAATGTACATATTAGCACCTAAAATGTACATATTAGCACCTAAAATGGACATATTAGCTCCTGAAATGTACATATTAACACTAAAAATGTACATTAGCACCTAAAATGTACATATTAGCACCTAAAATGCACATATTAGCACCTAAAATGCACATATTAGCACCTAAAATGGACAAAAGTTTACCTTTTGAAAAGGTACAGCCCCCAGTGACAGCTTTTGTACCTTTTTTTCTGAGAGTGTATTGTAACAGAAGGTCTCTCCAGAGGTTCATACATTGTTGTTGTTTTTTCTCCCTTAATGAATGCAGATATTTTTTTGTCTCTACTTGTTTCTCACGAAAGCCAGTGCCTTAATTTCCCAATGCTACCAAAGCTGAGGGTTATGAGGATGGTTTCAGAGTATGGAGATCAGTTCAAGTTTCATCCTAGAGGGTAATGATCATTACTTGTCAACAGTTTGAAACCGAAGATAATATATAGAGATTAATTCGTGATTTTCATTTCATTTTTCCTCAATGTGACTTTTCACCCCAATGGCAAAAAATGTCCCTATACACTAATTCACCCTAAATGTGATCACACATCTAAATCAATAAAAGCTTAATCACAAATTTTACCCAAATAAACAACATTTCTGTTGTTGCTAAGCCAATTGTGCAACATAAACACAAAGAAATGCATAGCATAGGAGCCAGCTAGGTCGTCAGCTCTATTTAATTCAAGGTTATTTTACTTTACTTTGTGCGTGATCTTCTCTGAATGTGACATGCATTGGCTGAACACGAGTCCTTTGTGTGAATGGGAGGTTGTTAAATGTGTGGTTGTTGTTAGTAGTGCTTGCCGAAGCAATATAAATAGGTCTATATAATTCCAGACCACCATACATCAGAATGTTTTGGGGTTAAAGAGACCACTGACTACTTTTATAGGGGTCAAATAGAGCGAGACGGGGAAATGTCCTCTTGCTATGGAGCGACACTCCCCATGGGATATGCGCCTTTTGTGCAGCTTTTAATTGGATATGAATATCTTGCTTGTTGAAATCCATGGCCAGCTTACAGTCTAAATCCCATTAGTATCTGTTATGTGCATCATGAAATGTTCACACTAAGGAGGCGTGTTTTACTTCAGCTTAATATGACATCATTGTTTCCCAACCAATAGACCTTAGACAGGATAGATGCCATATTGAACTTTACACAGGAAAACGAGGCTGTGAGGAATAGATTTACAGTATTTACAATAGCACACACTGTATACAGATCTTAGATTCCTTGCCATTTTCAAAACTCACTGTTTTTGGAAATGTTTTATTGGCTGAATAATGTTTTTTAACAACAGTAGCTGCATTCCTGAATACAAAATTAAAAATTAAGTATTAATTTTTGTATTAATTAAAAATTTATACAAAACAAAATTAAGCTTTTACTGAACAATATTATATTTTACTTTCATAAAACAATTACTGTGTGGTTGGAATTGACTGAGATGTGAAAAGTGGGCGGTACTTACCAGAATGGAGCCATGTGATTGGAGGGGGGAGGGTTTTGTGACATTAATTAAAGGAGTAGTTCACTTTAAAAAAAAAAAAAACTTTTGCTGATAATCTACTCACCCCCATGTCATCCAAGATGTCCATGTCTTTCTTTCTTCAGTCGAAAAGAAATTAAGGTTTTTGATGAAAATATTCCAGGATTTTTCTCCATATAATGGACTTCAATGGGAACCAAACGGTTCAAGGTCCGAATGAGAGTTTCAGTGCAGCTTCAAAGGGCTTTAAACGACACCAGACGATGAATAAGGGTCTTATCTAGTGAAACGATCGCTCATTTAATAAATAAATAACAAAGTTTAAGTTTTATAAGCTCAAATGCTCGCCTTGCTCTGATCTGTGATGAGCGTTCGTGACTCTCCTGTTCAAACTCGTTCATCAAAATGAACAAATCTTTTTTTGAGTCATAACTTGAACTTCATCGTCTGGTGTCGTTTAAAGCCCTTTGAAGCTGTACTGAAACTCTCATTGGGACCTTGAACCGTTTGGTTCCCAATGAAGTCCATTATCTAGAGAAAATCCTGGAATGTTTTCATCAAAAACCTTAATTTCTTTTTTTTTTCTTTTTTTTTTTTTAAAGTGAACTACTCCTTTGAGTTGCACCACCTGTGAAATTACTTTCGTTTTATAAAGTTTGATTTAAAAAAATGCAAAGATAAACTTATCTAATGAATTAAATATACATTTCAACCAGTTTGGATTAAGATCAACATGTGTTAAGACCGGCAGCCCTTTTTAAACCAATCCTGGATTCATTTAATGGGAAATAAACAAGTCAGGTAAGACTGAATTTCACTGATGAATCTAGCACTATAAGATCAGGGCCATGTATTAAGAAGGGTCAATTTCACGTTGATTCATTAATGCAGATCCTATTGTGGAACGAAGCGAATTAATATTAGATTATTTGGATTTAAGGAGGAGGGGGGAAAAAAAGGCACCAAAGAAAATTAGAGAGTGCATCTTGTCTCTTTTGGTATCCTTAAGCTAACAAAATGCAAAAACATGAAATGGCACCAAAAAAGCATTAAAACAGGAGCCATCCAAAGATTTATTTCATCAAGCGCACAATCCTCTATAATTTGTTGATTGTGAGTGGCCTTAAGATTCATCTGCTTTGAAAGCAATTACGGCAACTTGTCCAGAAGCATCAGGAGTATTTGCACGCGCTCGTTTCCCCAGCTCTGCCAGGAACACAACAACAGAGACTCTTTATGACCCTGAGCTTAAAATACTAGCTCGTTGCGACAAACCAAACCAAGTGTGCCCTCAAGAGTCGGTTTCTGATCCGCGTCTCCAGGCGTGACGCTGGAACGGAGAGCTCTTCACGTGGTTTCGAAGGCTTTGCTCTTGTTAATGGAGCCCATTCTGGAAATAGCAGTTTCTCTTGCTTTCAAAGGAAGAAGGAGATGAGAGCAAACATAAGTCAGGTGTTTCCACAATCAAAGTGAAAGAACTGTAGCAAATGAGCCCCTCTCCACCTCTTCAGGCTCTGCTAATGGCGCTGCTCTGCTCTATGACTGTTGATGACTTTTAAAAACACATTTAGACATCATACGGGCTTTGATGTAACCTTAACCCGTAGTGGCATAATTTGCCAATATTGTCATTGAAGGACTATCCGGCAGCATTTTAGCTCCTTTTTAAACACATTTGGTGACTCATTAAGGCTATTTTTTTTTTATGAAGCATTAGGCGATTTCCGTCGCATAAGATGTCCTGATAGCCACCCAAAAGGTTCAGTGTCGGTGTGAGCCGTGAGAGAAATACATGGAGAGTGTTTTTAGCGCAAACCAGTTTGTTTTGCCTCACTACTCCTGAAGAATTGGCCACAGAAGAAAGAACAGCAAAAGCCTTTTAACATCTCCCCATATAGACCTGCTGCCGTTCTATTATTCAGAAGACACAGGAAATTGGTGGGAATGTCTTGGTTTTTGCCTGAGTGATACTGGGGTCTGTTTGATTCGCTGGATTTGAATCCGTATTAAAGTAAGCAACTTGGCTCATCCGACTCCAGAGCAATTAAGCTGAAGTGTGTACAATAGAGAACGTGTGTGGCACTGTAACATGCATGATTTGTTCGTCGACGTGTTTTTGAACGGATCTTTTAAGGGAACAAAGAATCATGCTGCTTGTTTAAATGCATATTTTAGTTTGGGGTCTAATTATTACTATTAAGTATACTAACTACGACTTTTGCCTCAATAAACTCCTTATTACTGCTTATTAAAGGAGTAGTTCACTTTTCAAAAAACTTTTGCTGATAATTTACTCACCCCCATGTCATCCAAGATGTCCATTTCTTTCTTTCTTCAGTCGAAAAGAAATTAAGGTTTTTGATGAAAACATTCCAGGATTTTTCTCCATATAATGCACTTCAATGGGAACCAAACGGTTCAAGGTCCAAATAACACTTTCAGTACAAACTGCAAACTGTTCAAAGTGCTTTAAACGATTCCAGACGATGAATAATGGTCTTATCAAGTGAAACGATTGGGCATTTAATAAATAAATAACAAAGTTTAAGTTTCATAAGCTCAAATGGTCGCCTTGCCCTGTTCTGTGATGCACGTTTGTGACTCTCCTGTTCGAACTCGTTCATCAAAATGAACGAATCTTTTCCCAAGTCAATTTGATCGTTTCGTTCGTTGAATGAACCAAATGAACCATTTTGATGAACGACTTCGAACAGGAGAGTCACATAGAGCAAGGCGACCATTTGAGCTTATAAAACTTAAACGTTGTTATTTATTTATTAAATGAGCAATCGTTTCACTTGATAAGACCCTTTTCATCGTCTGGAATCGTTTAAAGCCCTTTAAGCAGTTTGCACTGAAACTGCCTTTTGGGCCTTGAACTGTTTGGTTACCTGTAAAGTCCATTATATGGAGAAAAATCCTGGAATATTTTCATCAAAAACCTTAATTTCTTTTCGACTGAAGAAAGAAAGACATGGACATCTTGGATCACATGGGGGTGAGTAAATTAAAAATTTCAAAAGCGAACTACTCCTTTAATAGTTAGTAATGGGGTTATTAAGTTTAGGTATTGTGTCAGATTAAGGGATGCAGAATATGGTCATGAAGAATAAGGCATTAATATGTGCGTTATACTGTATTAATAAACAGCCATATATCCTAGTAATATGCATGCTAATAAGACGTTAGTTAATAGAGAGAATTGGACCCTAAACTAAAGTCCTTTTTTATGTTGAAATGCTATGCTTTTTGTCTAAATGCTATATAAAAATATAAATTTGTCATTTTAAATCCTCAAATTTAGTCATCACATAATTATAATGTAAGATATGAAAAATGGATGTTTGTTTTTGAAATTTGCTAAAGATTAAAAACACTAATAATTTAATAACACTGTTAAATGTAAAGATGGAGCTTCAGATGAACATAAAGGTGATCTAAATGTAAATTAGTATGGACAATTTAAATATTCAATATTAATTAAAAAAAATGATAATTCTAATTATTTTTATGGAATATTGCAGTATTTTAAATGATTCATCCATGCACATCATTTTTTTTTTTTAAGTTCTCTGATGATGCGTTTACTGGTGTGAGGGCGGGGCAACCTGTCAAAATGAGATCGACCAATAGCAAACCACAACCATCCAGCCATCCATCCAATCAAATCCCATGGACAAAATCAAGTCCCACCCTATTCCCAGTCTTCTTCTAAGTCAGACGATAGCTTTGTGTGAGGGATGTGTTGCCGGTTTGACATCAGTGACACTGAACAATACTGGTTTTCACAATGCAGCATGTATGAAAATGTATGTCATATTTACATGTTTTCCAAACTGATTTCAAGCAAAGTATTCCCGTCAAATCGCTTGTGTTTCCTGTGTCTTCTAAGCAGTGGTTTTGGCCTTTGATAAATGCATTAGGGGTTTTAGAGGAAGTAGAATTATTTCTGTGAATGCCATAGCAATTTCAAATATGCAATAACTTCTCATTTACCCGGTCTTTTCCTTTCCGTTTCTCTTCAATTATTTGTACAAGCACACTGAAAAGGTCATTTTTAAGACCTCTCTTAATTTTTCAATAGTTTTTCGTGTCATCAAAAGACAAAGTAGAACTATATTTAGCCGCTCAACATACTTGTCATGAGGCTATAGAAAATGTTTGTAACTTAACACAATTATTATTACTTTTTTTTTTTGTATTTTAATTTTCTCACTGAGGTTCACTTATAATGATAATACAAAAATATATATATATGTGCAAAAATTATTCTACCCCTCTATCTGAAATGACTATTTTTTTTAGGACCGACTCCTTTAAGGCGTGGATCTATCATGCCTTGTTACCACTGTGCAGGCTGGTGGTGGTGGTGTAATGGTGTGGGGGATTTATTCTTGGCACACTTTAGGCCCCTTAGTGCCAATTGTTCATCGTTTAAATGCCACGGGCTACCTGAGCATTGTTTCTGACTTAACTTTGCTTAACTTTATAATGAGGAGGACTTTTTAAGCAATGAAACGTGCATGTTTTATTGGTTCAAAGACCTCTTGAACCAAAAGATCAATTTGATTTCTCATGGATGAAAGCTTTATTGAAAAAAGACTAAAATCCTGTTAATTATTTAACTGTACGTGTCTTTACAATATACATTGAATGTGTATTTGTACTGTAAAAATGAGTAAACCGCATAAAGGCTGTTTATAAAAAACTCTAATGAGTCAGTTTATAATTTACAGTGATAATTAAAATTACTATATTTATTTTTTAAATTTTCCTCTTGGTTGGTATTTTATGATTGTGAAATAGACAGTTATTAAGCATAAAATATTCAGACACCCACTATGCTATCCCGTAACATGGAGTTTATTTTTACAGTGAATTTCTGGAAACCACAGTTGCAGGTTTTTTTTTGCACTGTACCAAAAGTTAAAAAGATGTTTAATTAGCGAAGTGTTATGTTTTAAAACAACTTGCTTTTGAGTCTCCCAGCGCCTCTCTGGTCTTTATCGGTGTCTTGCGCAGGAAACCGCATATATATATATATATATATATATATGGGCCGTCCCATGATTTGAAAGTCTCCATGTATCAACATCAAACACTTCTTTAATTGACTCAGAAACACACTTAGTGAACTGCATGCAATTGGAAATGGGATATTATGAACTGTCAGTTTGCATTTATCGCAATTTTGCTCTGGGATTTGGAAAAGCAATGGAAAACAGAAGCGGTGCTGAAGAGAGGGAGTAAAGGGCTGAGCGAGCGAACGTTTAAAGACTTTATCTGTGCCCTAAACACAAACACACACACGTACAAACACACTAAAAGTAAATGTTTGTCATCTGATACATAACAGTACTGCAGTTTTCCTCAGAACGGTTCATTCTTTATACATAATGTGTCCTTTAATGGCTGAAAATGGGTTTTAAAGAGGTCAGGCATCCTCTCTGAGCATATTAATAACAGCCATTATGAAATTAATCTGATCAGAGCATGAACCGGCTCATTTTTAAACAGTCTCTAATATAGCAGAAGCCTTCACTCTTGTTGTCTAGCTAAACTCAGCGTGTCTGGGGTATTGCACTCTGGGAATGACGTGCGGGAGGCTTCTTTATGAAGTACTTTTTTTTCATTTTCTCACTTTTTTCCCCCTTCATTTTCTCCGCTCAGAGGGCCGTCTCTGAGCAGGTCCCTCGCGACTGGCGTCTGAAACTTATGACTAGCCATGTCTACAGACATCACGGCGCAACCAAAGCATGGCGGAATGACAGATCGTGCCTTCAATGTGTACTGACAAACAAATTAGTGAGAAGATGCTTTGCGCTGCATAACAGATGTGGTGGGCGCCGTGGTACGGAACAGCCGACAGAAAAAAAAGAAACGACCGCGCCCCATCTGGACCAGTGAGGGCCCAGCGGCCCACTCTTTCCAACCCCAACGAAAGACACGGAATCGCTGCTCACGTCATGACGACAGACGTGGATGTCTGAGGGAGTTTCGTCAGCCATGGGCACTTTAGTCCCTGTGGACTTTTGGGAAAAAGAACAGTCTTTTCACACTCCCACTAGTTTATTTGTCTGTTAAAATGTCCATCTAGAAGAGAATTCTGTCTATGTTTCAAAAACAATAATAATAGAATAGAATTCGCTTTTGATTTATGAATGTGCAGAATCTATTTTTTCTGAATCGGGAAATGTCATTTCCACCACATCTTGTATGTTTTCTTGAGTTTAATTGCATTTTCTGATGGAAATGATAGTAGTGAAACTGGCATTAAGCTTTTTTTAATCGTTTGTCTTGTTGAGACTGATTTCATCAGCATTGTATGTATCATCCATACTCACAATTAAATACTTAACTAAATCTTTTTGTTTTGTAAGGGATTGGAAAAAAGTGTGAACATCCATCCATCCACCCATCCATCCATCCATCCATCCATCCATCCATTCATCTACTCATTCATTCATTCATCCATCCATCCATCTACTCATTCATTCATTCATCCATCCATCCATCTACTCATTCATTCATTCATCCATCCATCCATACACCCATCCATCCATCTACTCATTCATTCATTCATCCATCCACCCATCCATCCATCCATTCATCCATCCATCCATCCATCTATTCATTCATTCACCCTTCCATGAATCCATCCATCCATCCATCCACCCATTCATCCATCCATCCATCCATTCATCTACTTATTCATTCATTCATTCATTCATCCATCCATCCATCCATCTACTCATCCATTCATTCATCCATCCATCCAAACACCCATCCATCCATCTACTCATTCATCCATCCATCCATCCATCCACCCATCCATCCATCCATCCATTCATTCATCCATCCATCCATCCATCCATCCATCTATTCATTCATTCATTCATTCATCCTTCCATGAATCCATCCATCCATCCTTCCACCCGTCCACCCACTCATTCATTCATCCATCCATCCATCCATTCATCCATCCATCCATCCATCCATCTATTCATTCATTCATTCATCCTTCCATGAATCCATCCATCCATCCATCCTTCCACCCGTCCACCCACCCATTCATTCATTCATCCATCCATCCACCCATTCATCCATCCATCCACTCATTCATTCATCCATCCATCTACTCATTCATCCATCCACCCATCCATCCATCCACTCATTCATCCATCCATCCACCCATCCATCCATCCACTCATTCATCCATCCATCCATCCACCCATCATCCATCCATCCTTCAACCCATCCATCCAAATACCCATCCATCCATCCTTCCACCTGTCCACCCACCCATTCATTCATTCATCCATCCACCCATTCATCCATCCACCCATTCATCCATCCATCTACTCATTCATCCATCCATCCATCCATCCATCCACCCATTCATCTATCCACCCATCATCCATCCATCCTTCCACCCACCCATCCATATACCCATCCATCCTTCCACCCGTCCACCCACCCATTCATTCATCCATCCATCCATCCACACATTCGTCCATCATCGACCCATTCATCCATCCATCCATCAATCCATCCACCCTTTTATCCATCATCCATCCATCATTCCACCCACACATCCATCCACCATTCATCCGTCCATCCTTCCACCCACCCATCCATCCATCCATCCATCCACCCTTCTACCCAGCCATCCATCCACCCATCCATCTATCCACCCATTCATCCATCCATCCACCCATTCATCCATCCATCCATCAATCCATCCACACATTAATCCATCAATCAATCCATCCACCCATTCATCCATCCATCATCCATCCATCCTTTCACCCACCCATCCATCCATTCATCCTCCCATCCATTCTTCCACCCTTCCACCCACCCATCCATTCACCCATCCATTTATTTATGCTCAGACACTTGCATGTGTCATTATATAAGTAACATTGTACCAAAATCAATCCCAAGAGGAGCACCAGCGAATTTTGGACATGCGTGTTTTTTACGTCATTTGAACGGCCATTTTTTTCTGTCATTTGGCTAAAATCCTGTATTAAAATCCATTTTAGACAATGTGATTCGCAGATTATTTAAGACAGTATTAGCTATGACCCAACGACAAATGCTAAAATAAGACAATATTCTCAGATTCTCAAATACATCATATATAGTGTTTCTTGAGTAAAGAAAATGCTGTACTTCCATCTGTAAAATCCATCTTTGAAAAAGCAAAGATCAGGATCCAATGTAGATATGAGGTTTAGTCACAAGCTGTTTTTATTACTTTTCATTGGTTAGATATTTTTTTGAAAAAAATACAGACATATAGAAAGGGTGACCAATATTAATGGATTACGATTTTATTTTAGAATAACAGAAAATGGAGATACAAGGTTTCTGCCCGACTGCGACCATATATATATAATCTTTTAATAAAAATCATTCACTGTGACATGAAAATGCCGATATTTAAAGAGTCATCGGTGGCGTTTGGAAGTTTAAAAAAACTCTGAGATGAGTACAGACAGTGACAAAAATAGATGCAGATGGTTATTGCAACATAAAACAAGAGCAGAATGAGGTTATTGAAAACAAGAGCTGAACGCATGTTTAGAGAACGAGGACGGGGGACCCATAAATGAAAACATGGACTGACAGAGACACTGGGAATAGTGCTGAAATGAAGGACTCGCAGTTACTTTTTAGGAAAATAAGTGACTGTTTTTAAAACAAAAATTGGTAACACTTTACAGTAGGTTCCATTTATTAACGTTAGTTAACATTCATTATAACATGAACTACCAGTGAACAGTTGTATTTGACTAGCATTAATAGTGATTAAGAAATACTGCAAAAGATGTATGACCTGTTGATTTTAAACACCACGAACAAAACACAACTTTAAATAGATGTGTTTTCTAGCAAAACCAACACCACCTTAATCCCACAGTATTTTTCAGTTTTGCTGCGAACGCCTAGCGTATTGAACAGCCGAATATGACTCAAACATGATAAAACGATTTTAGCTGTTAGGGTGTAAATTTTTGAAATAAGGTGCAAATTGAATGATTTATGAAGTTAATACCAAATGCATATCTGTTTCCCTGAAATATGAGATGATCTTGTATTATAAAGTTTGGTTGGGAAGTGTTATACGTGAGAATGTGGGGAGGCTGTGAAGAGAAAGAAAGAGATGTGTTAGACAGAAAAAGAAAGGGTTTGGGAGTGAGAATGTGTCATCGTTGCATGGCGGTTGGGGACTGTGAATGACACTGAGAGAAATAGTAAACAATGATGAGATGCAGTTGATCTGAGGCTAAGCGCGTCGAGCAGACGGAATAAAAGAGGACGATCTGATAATTCGGCGTGATGTATGGAGCCGAGTCTCCGAGGTGAAGGGATTGAGTGTGAGAACTCGACTCAGATTAAAAGCAAACATTGTGACACGGGGTAACTGTTCATCTCAACGCCTCTGCGGGTCCTCGGCTGAGTCACACGCGCCGCTATTGTTAGCTGAGGTGGTTATTACATTGACTCCAATGATACCTTTGTCGTTACTCTGCCTGCAAGGTGAATTGAAGTCCACTTACTTTTCTTTTCTTCTCAACAGGTTTCTGTAGTTCAATCCAAACTACTGAAAGTAGTTTATTTTGGTTTTACAATGATAGGTCACTTAAAAAAGAAAATTCTGTCATGAATTACTCACCCTCATGTCCTTCCAAACCAGAAAGACTTTTGTTCATCTTCAGAACACAAATGAAGATATTTTGGGAAAAAATCAGAGAGATTTCTGTCCCTCCATTGACCGCTACGTAACTACCACTCAAAAAATCATAAAGAGATTGTAAAACTGAAGTTAGCAGTTTAGTCCAATTTTTATGAAGAGACTTGATTGCTTTATATGATAAACTGATTGAATTTAGGCTTTAATTCACATTTAAACATTCATCAATGCACACATCAGCATCTTCTCTTGACATACAAGAACCAATGAGGTTCATTCTTGTGTTACGCATCACGTTTGAGCTTCAGCGAGAACCAATGAGGTTCATTTTCGTGTTACGCATCACGTTTGAGCTTCAGTGAGAGCCAATGAGGTTCATTCTCGTGTCACGCATCACGTTTGAGCTTCAGCAAGAACCAATGAGATTCATTCTTGTGTTACGCATCACGTTTGAGATTGAGAAAGAACCAATGAGATTCATTCTCTTGTTACGCATCACGTTTGAGCTTCAGCAAGAACCAATGAGGTTCATTCTCTTGTTACGCATCACGTTTGAGCTTCAGCAAGAACCAATGAGGTTCATTCTCATGTTACGCATCACGTTTGAGCTTCAGCAAGAACCAATGAGGTTCATTCTCTTGTTACGCATCACATTTGAGCTTCAGCAAGAACCAATGAGATTCATTCTCTTGTTACGCATCACGTTTGAGCTTCAGCAAGAACCAATGAGGTTCATTCTCATCTTACGCATCACGTTTGAGCTTCAGCATGAATAAAAGCCTGAATTCAACCTGTTCATCATATAAAGCGATAAAGTTTATTTGGACTAACCTGCTAAATTCATGATGATTAGTTTTACTATTTTTACTCTTTATTAACTTTTAGAAGCTTCAAAGCGGCAGTTGCGTAACTGTCAATGGAGATACAGAAACCTTTCAGGATTCATTAAAATATTTAATTTGTGTTTTGAAGATTAACCAAAATTTTATGGGTTTGGATCAACATGTGGGTGAGTAATGATAGAATTTCATTTTTGGGTGAACTGTCCCTTTAAATGTGGTATTTTCAATCCTCTAGTTAGAATGGGGGAAGCTACAATAAAGTGAATGATTATTATTTTGAATTTAGTGGATTTCTCTCACCAAAAAGTAGCGGGACATTAAAAACAGAGTGGAGGTGAATTACGGTACAAGTATGCTTCAATTTTGATATGAATGCTTACATACAGCTGAACAAGTCGCCATCCAAATTTGCGCAAAAAACAGGCTCTCGACAGTTTTGTCTTTGTCCAATGTTTGTGCCCAAGTTTTGACTGAATGCTTTTAACTAGTGATGTAAGTTTCTCTAAATTTCCTCCCACAAACAATCTTTAATGTCACCATTTATTGCTGTGAAACAGCAGCCCAGGCCAGTGTTGTATGATACCGATTTGACAAATCCGGCTGCACAAATAGAGTACGCGCATAATAATGGCGAAAATAATGTCATGCACACTGTACACATGCCTAGCATACACAAAAAAACTGAACTATACTTTAGGCTTTACATAGCACTCGATGTGGAAATGGAAATTGCTGTCACTCCGCTCCACTCACATTCTCCGTTCCAGACCGTATTTCAGCCTGTGTTGTCTGTCGACATATAGACTTGATAAAATTTCGACTTTTTTGTCCACTTTATACTTAAAAAAACAATATACGCTTTTCTGCGTGTGCTCCTTGATCTTCATAGAAGTCATAGCTCTTGGGTAACTTCGATTTCCTCTGAACTTTTCAGTCAGAGTTGGCTAGAGGGCATGTCATGTGTGTGGATGTGTCTTCGTAGCGATATAAGCTATAGAAGGATACCAATTTCATTCTCCCTAGCACTTCTTGAATGAATCCTAGACACCTTCTGATGAAGCTGCCCGCGGCGTGGATCCGCGATCAGTCTCATCTTGCCCTGACTGGCCATGTCGTCGCGGCCGTCCGGGATGGAAGGATGGACAGAGAAAGAGAGTTGATCTCTGTCGGCTCTCCAGGCCCTGTGTCATAAAAGCAGGGTGTGATTTATGTTTCTCACGATGACATCATCGGAATAACTCAGTCGCACTTCATCTGAGCAGTTTAAACAGCTTAATCAAACTTTAATACTTCAAACCCAACCGATTAGTGTTTCTGTTACACCAAAAAGCTTTTACAACAAATCTAGTGAGTTTTTCTTGGATCCTGCAGATGTGATGTTGACATGGACCTGAGTGTCTGCAGTGAGATTATGAGCTAACTGTGACATCCTGACAGTAGAGAGACTGAATCATGAGGGTTTTGGAGGGTACATCATCACATGACATGATCTCTTATCGTGAAGTAGGTCTTGGCGATGTTTAACAGTGATCTCTTTGGCTTGTCTGTTTTATATCTGCACTTTATCTGAAATCACAGCTTTATGTAACCCTGCTAATAAAATCATATAGTTTTTGAGGTTTTATTGTCCCTGATGTCCACTTTAAATGTTTTTTGCACTGAAACAGTCATTATTTAGTTTAATGAAAGTCCTCCACTCAACCATAATTACAATTAAATGGGTATTTTTTGGTGCTGTACCTTTAATTACTCAAATTTAAAGGGCCGTTAATGTTTTTATGCTCGCCAAGCCTGCATTTATTTGATCAAACATATGGCTGTGTGTATAAGACATAAATATTGTTTAAATATTGTTACAATTTAAAGTAACTAATTTCTCTTTGGATATATTTGTAAATGTATTTTTTTTCCTGTGATCAAATCTGAATTTTCAGCATCATTACTGCTGTCTTCAGTGTCACATGATGCTTCAGAAATCATTCTAATATGATGATGTGATGATCAAGAATAATTTCTGATTATTATCAATAATGAAAATATCTTTTCTTTGTGAAACAGAGATCCATTTTCTTTCTTTTTTTTTTTTTTAGAAAACTGTGATAAAAAAGATCAAACGAAAGATCAAAAAGACTGGAAAATATTAAAATAACAGCATTTATTTGAAGGAGAAATTATATTTGATCAATTTAAAGCAGCACTATGCAGTTTATTTATTTATTTATTTTTTACCTTAACTGAATAGCTTCGGAGTTATTGCAATGGTCATATGACTATACTCGGGTTGAATGTTGGGCGTCCCAAAACCGGAAATCCTGCATAGTGCGGCTTTAATGTGTCCTTGCTGAATAAAAAGTATGAATTTCTTTTAAAAACAAAATCAAATCTTACTAATCCCAAATATTTTAACAGTATAGTGTACAGAATCTACCCCCATAACCACCTTTACAAGCTCTGACCTTTTGCCCACCCAGACAAATCACTGAGCCTCACTCACACCGGTTCCCTCCTCTTCAGTTGCGACTCATAATGCCAATAAGCACAAAAGCTGATCTCATAACGTTAATTTAATCTTGTGTTGGATGGCTTGTGTGCACCCACAGCTGTTGTGGGTGTGCGATTAGGATTGGTGCCCGCGGACAGTGGCGTTAGCACCAGCTACTATGCTAAACCTCTGTCCCTGGCATGGAATAGACTAACACACGTAAAGCAGATGGCTGGTGCACTATGTCTTCTGTTGGCTCTAATCAGGTGCTAAATATCACTCCGTCTGCTCACTCAGCCTGATCCTGGAAGCCATCATGCTTCCTCTTTGAGTGTTGGCCTGTGTTGGTATGCTGTGAAGACTACAATTTTTAGTTCAATTGTTCGGCAAATATTTTAAAGACTCCCTATGTTGAAAATCAATTAATTTTGTTTGTCTATATGGTGTTTTGAATATGCTTTAAAGGTGCGGTATGTTATTTGTATTGTACTAAAGCAATAAATACCACATGTCTGCAGTTCACATGTTCCTCCGAAAAAGAATGCTACTGCCAGCTATTCTATTTTGAAAAGTGTGTTCGTGTTAGAAAGTCTGTTTTTGTTTTGGTCTGTGTGCCAATGTGCCCAATAGTATTTCAACACTCTGGGTTGCCAGTTGGCGGAAAACACTGCATATTGCAGACATGGAAGCCAGCAAACGAACTGGGTCAGAGATTGCAGATTCTACCCTAAAAACCTAAAAAGCCTTGACATCCATTGAAAAAGCTCTATGATCAGAGGCCTAGTGTAAGCCTCTGCACTTTTCATTATCAACTGCGCTCGTTCTTGTCGCGTGTCCTCAATCTGGCAACCCACATGAGCGTCAAGTCTGAGGAGGCAGGGGAAACGACTCTCCACCATTTTGAATTTGGACTACCGTATCCAGTTCAACTTCTAGTTGTTAACATTATATACTGCACCTTTAAGAGAAACCTCAAAAATGCGGTTTGAAACAACCCGTTTCTTACCATCACAAACATGTAACCAGTCCCGTCAACGCGCGGGCGGGGCTGTCCTCCATATTCAAGAAACCAACTTGAAATGATTCGAGCTTTGTGACATGGTGCATTATCCTGCTGGAAGTAGCCATCAGAGGATGGGGACATGGTGGCTATAAAGGGATGGACATGGTCAGAGACTATGCTCAGGTAGGCCGTGGCATTTAAACGAGGCCCAATTGGCACTAAGAGGCCTAAAGTGTGCCAAGAAAACATCCCCCACACCATTACACCACCACCACCAGCCTGCACAGTGGTAACAAGGCATGATGGATCCATTTTCTCATTCTGTTTACGCCAAATTCTGACTCTACCATCTGAATGTCTCAACAGAAATCCAGACTCATCAGACCAGGCAACATTTTCCCAGTCTTCAACTGTCCAATTTTGGTGATCTTTTGCAAATTGTAGCCTCTTTTTCCTATTTGTAGTGGAGATGAGTGGTACTCGGTGGGGTCTTCTGCTGTTGTAGCCCATCCGCGTCAAGGTTGTGTGTGTTGTGGCTTCACAAATGCTTTGCTGCATACCTCGGTTGTAACGAGTGGTTATTTCAGTCAAAGTTGCTCTTCTATCAGCTTGAATCAGTCGGCCATGGCATTTTCAACAAGGCATTTTCGCCCACAGGACTGCCGCATACTGGATGTTTTTCCCTTTTCACACCATTCTTTGTAAACCCTAGAAATGGTTGTGTGTGAAAATCCCAGTAACTGAGCAGATTGTGAAATACTCAGACACCAACAACCATGCCACGCTCAAAATTGCTTAAATCCCCTTTCTTTCCCATTCTGACATTCAGTTTGGAGTTCAGGAGATTGTCTTGACCAGGACCACACCCCTAAATGCATTGAAGAAACTGCCATGTGATTGTTTGATTAGATAATTGCATTAATGAGAAATTGAACAGGTGTTCCTAATAATCCTTTAGGTGAGTGTATATGGCTGAATTAAACTAATATTTACACATCATACTTTATATGAAACGCTGCTGCTTTTTTGATATTCTTGGTTGTCTGATTTAGCAAACTTATAGGGACAAATATGGCTACAAACTTTAGCTGAGTAAGTCCAAATACACACACACACACATAGATGGTTACCACAGGGAAAAAAGCGTCTTTGCCAAGCTCCGGCTGAGCGGTCCGACAGAAATCCGATTCCTAGCGTGATGGCGAGACAATACAGCCTCCCTCATTTGCTACTTCACCGGTGTTTAATCGGCGGTCTCCTAGACAGAAAGAGTGATTGAAAGAAAGGAAGATGAGAGGGATAAAGAGAGAGAGAGAGAGAGAGAGTCAATGATTTCCCCACTGCCTTTTTGAATAGAGTCTCTAGTGTCTCATCTGACCTGACGGTTATGAGGGCCATGGGAAGATGTGATTGGCTCATTACCTCTGCTCGCCCCTGATAGCCGGGGGAGGGGAGCGCCTATCGTCTTCTGAATTTACACCGTTTCTCTCTTCTTCTCTGTCTCCGACAACATGGCAGTCTGCCGGGCCTTTGCGTCTGACCTGACATTTGCTGTTTTCTTTGGTTCAAAGTAGGGATGTCAAAAGAACTTTAGTTCCAAGTCAATCCTAAAATGTTCCAAAAATGTTGTTAGTCAAGAAATACTACTTGCTATTATTTCTTATATATTGTGCTTATTAAACGTCTCTGTGGAATACTTGATTCTGATTGGTCAATCGCGCCATCCAGTTGTGTGTTATTCCCAGATAACAACCGCTGAAAACAGATAACACACTCATCCGGGTTACTGAACTCAGCAGTGCTATACGCTTGCTAGGAACGTTTTTTTCTTCATGGAATTTTTGCATTTGGTGAGCTAATCAAATATTAAAACACAAATCAATAATTTGTGTACAATTATGCAAAAAAATTGTAGGAGTGTGTTGAATAACAAACTCATTTTCTAGGTCCTTTGGCTAAGCCACGCCCTAGAATGTAGATTGACCAATCACAGCCCAGCCAAGAAAGACCTCCCACAGAGGTCCGACACTTTTTCACAGCACTCCATTGACTTTCAACACAGGCGTCTCATATATTTGGTCTCGGCTGGCTATTACCGTCGTAGTTTTATCCAAAATATGGGTAAACGTTGTGCCTCGGGCATTTGCAACACAGATACGCGTTTCACAGAGAGGTTGGAGGGGGGTGTCCGTTTTTTCCCTTCCCAAAAACGAAGTAAAATCCTGACAGTGACAAGTGTCGTGTTTGGATTAAACTTTACGGATGTCCTCGGTCAGCTAAACCCCGCAAAGATCAACAAAGACATCTTTTTTACTTCTAACATTACTGTGAGTGTGAAGTTATACTAGTTAGACCGTTTTATAATGTTTTAGGTTATGATTTCGGTTCTCATACCGGTTGTTGATAGGCTACGCTAGCACACGCTGCTAATAAATACAACGTTATACAACGTCTCGATAAGTAGGAAATGCGCTGGTTCACTTTTTGACTGTGACCGGTAACTTTTGCCTCTATTTGGATGCCTTGTTGTTTCTTGCGTTTCACCTGTATGTCTTGAATATAGCCTTCAAACGCATATTGCAGCCCCTTTTGCCTACTTCTATCGGACACTTTATTTGCTGCTTTATAAAAGTTTGATAACATTTAAGCAGGAAGAGCTGTTACAGCATAAGCCATGCAGAGCGCAGATGAAGTTTGACAGATGTAGCAACAGTAACTAAGGGGGGCGGGGCTTAGCCAAAGGTGAATTGAGAAATTTTGAGTACCGAAATCTTGGATTCGTGACAAGCCTAGTTCAGAGCGAATAATGATCCTTCCTTCCTCAACATGGCAGCAGTAATGGATTGCAGGCTAGTTGCTCTTATTGTTTGGATTCACAGACAGGCGAGTCAAAGTGCTCGAGGGTGACATGACAAAACATCCACCGGTGACAAGTGACTGAGCATGGATCGACTGATTGTGTCTGGTGTGATGTGTGTTGCTTGTCTTTTGTTTTTTGTTGTTGATCTCTTTCCGTTCATACTATCAGAAGCCTACCCAGAGTTTGGAGTCTGGCAATATTTGGGCTGTTTAAAAGACCCATAAGGCATCATCAACTTCCAGTTTGTAAAATGTGTTAAAACGGCAACACTTCAAACTTGAGCAGACGAATGTAAGTCAAAATCATGTGAATCCTGCGAATCATTCAAAACCATGATACCAGCATAAATTCGTTTTAATAAATTTGATAAATTTGAAATTTCCTTTTTTCATCGTGACCATTGTCTTTTTTTGTTATGCTGTAACCATACCGTTTTAAGTGGCCATGTATTCCAGCCCGTTCTCATCCTTTAGCGTCACATAGAACTCTATATGACAAAACGGCGCTATACTACGCACATGGCACCCGTTATCGTTAATACAACACGCAAACCAAGGCGTCATAAATCCTTTAGCGTAATATGAGACTACCCTACCCTACCCCACACCTAAACCTCCCCATCACAGCGCATGTTATATTAACGATAACGGGTGCCATGTGCGTAGTATAGCGCCGTTTTGTCATATAGTGTTCTATATGACGCTAAAGGATAAAAATGCGTTGTGTATTCTGTCCAAATTTAAATGGACAGAAAAAAAATTTAATTAAATGTAAAAAAAATTAAATTTTTTATGGAGTAGTTCACTTTAAAAAAAAAAAAAAAAAAAAAAAACGTTTGCTGATAATTTTACTCACCCCCATGTCATTCAAGATGTCCATGTCTTTCTTTCTTCAGTCGAAAAGAAATTAATGATGAAATTTTGATGAAATCATTCCAGGATTTTCTCCATATAATGCATTTCAATGGGAACCAAACAGTTCAAGGTCCAAAAGATAGTTTCAGTGCAAACTACAAACTGTTCAAAGGGCTTTAAACAATTTCAGACGATGAATAAAGCTCTTATCAAGCGAAACGATCGCACATTTAAAAAAAAGAACAAAGTTTAAGTATTATAAGCTCAAATGGTCGCTTTTCTCTGTTCTGTGATGCACGTTTGTGACTCTCCTGTTCGAACTCGTTCATCAAAATGAACAAATCTTTTCTCGAGTCAACTTGTTAATTTCGTTCGTTGAATGAACCAAATGACAAAAAAATGTTCATTTTGATAAACGAGTTCAAACACACGTGTACAAAGTCACGAACGTGCATCGCAAGGCGACCATTTGAGCTTATAAAACTTAAACTTTGTTATTATTTTTTTTTTTAAATGAGCGATCGTTTCGCTTGATAAGACCCTTATTCATTGTCTGGAATCGTTTAAAGCCTTTTGAACAGTTTGCAATTTGCACTGAAACTGTCTTTTGGAACTTGAACTGTTTGGTTCCCACTGAAGTGCATTATATGGAGAAAAATCCTGGAATGTTTTCATCAAAAACCTTAATTTCTTTTCGACTGAAGAAAGAATGACATGGACATCTTGGATGACATGGGGGTGAGTAAATTATCAGCAAAAGTTTTTTTGTTTTGTTGTTTTTTTTTAAGTGAACTACTCGTTTAATAGGATACTGAGCGGTTACTTAAACACTGTACTCCCGTTCTCCTTTATGGGATGAACAACCTTCACATTGAATTTCCTGTAGGCCCCCTATGATCCTTGGTGTTGCGTCAACCATGTAACCTTCAATGGCTTTTTTAGTGATGGCAAAGCTCTGAGCTTGTTAGATACCGCTGAACTTGGAGAGACCTCCACATCATCGCTCTGAGTATGAGTATCTGTCTCAGCACTTTTGTGATTGGTTGATGACAGTGATAGCACCTCCCATCACTTATTCATGCCCTCGTCTCCTCAGCCATCATTCAGGAAATGACACACAGGAAGCGCACAATGCAGCTACCGTATCTTCCCTGCTATGTGCTGACATTCAGCACTTTGGTTGTGCAATATGTGACCTATAAATCCTCCACACTTCTGATGGGAGGGAGAGAGAATCTCTTGACCACTGCTTCGGAAGGCAAAATAATTGGATTCCTGCTCCTTATCGCACTCAACACATTACGAGATGTCAAAATTCCCTGCTGCCGGGGCTTGGTCACGTTTCAGTCAAGCAAGAGAGATTTCTTATGACTGGCTGATAGGTGAGACTGTTTTAAATTGTGTTATTGCCAGTCTTTGGTGGCAATGGTGTATGACACGTGCCTTAAGGCCTGTTCACACCGGGACGAATTTCGCGCACGTTATTCGCAGACGTTTAACGCCTCGTGACTAAACAAAGGGCTCCAATGTGAGTGTGTACACCGACGCGTAAAACACCACGTGTAAAAGCGTCATCTTTTTTAAAAACGCCTCGGGTTCGTTTTTTTTAGTTTAACGCGCTGCGTCAAAAACTATCCGACCAATGAGATTGGCGCTTTGGCTCATGTGTTTGGAGCTTCTGAAGTTACAGTAAAACACAACTTGGGGGCGCTCAAACACAAAAAGGTCTTGCCGAGCACACATATGCAACGGCGAAGAAGATATACGCCAAGTAGTGTCGCCGTCTACACAGCCAGGAAGAAATACGATGAGGAAGATGCAAGGCAAGATGAATGTAGAGCTGCTGGTCTCGTTGGTGCATAAATAACTATATGACAAATGCGACAGCGACTACAAACATTTTGATAAAAGAAAACTGATATGGAGTGGTATTGCAGAGCAAATTGGCGCCATCTAATGTAAGGGAATGAATTTGCATGTTCACTCATCTCATCGTCAGCGAAAATCGCTTGGGTGTGAACACCAAAAACACGCTGAAAAACGCTGACGAATAACGCGCACTGATATTCGTCCCGGTGTGTACGGGCCTTTAGAGTCTTGCATGACGGCATATGGTGAACCAAATCTTTGATGTTTCCATATTGACCTTTTTGTCTTATGGGATTGTGGTTTGTTGCTATGACAAAACTGCACTGTCCTTTATTTAAAGGAGAACTCCTTTAATAATCGGTACCTAGTCAATCGTTCTCTGAGATTTGTGTTCATGATAATCGAATGTAAAGAGTTTTATCACTAAAAACTGTTTAGCGTATAACGCTAGTAATGGGGGCATTAACTAAGTAACAATAAATCGCTACAGACCGTTTAATAAGAATATACTTTATAAAGTATCTTCTTAAAGGGGCCATCTTGGAAAACAGTCACAACAAGTTAAACCACGAACGTCGTGCTGAGTTAGCTGAACTGTATGAACGGCGTTCGGGGATCGACTTATCGAGACTGTTTTCCCAAGATGGCTCCTGTCTGTATGCACGAAGTGAACTGTCTTTATAAAGTATCTTCTGTACACTTACAAGTTCTCAATGCTTCGTTTTGCATGCATGGACCCTCATTATGTTACTGTGTTAGTGTGGGGCTATTTTGAGCCTTGTTAGAGGTATAAACTAGCGATTTCTTTTTACTTAATCAATGCCCCCAGTACTAGCATTATACGCTAAACAGTTTTTAGAGATAAAACTCTTTACATTCGATTATCATTAAAACAAATCTCAGAGAACGATTGACTAGGTACCGATGTTTTATTAGACCAAAGGTTCGTTTTGTGCCGGAGTTCTCCTTTAAGTGGTTTCACTTCATTCCACTTACAGTAAGTGGTGAAATTGTCTATGACTCTCTACAATGATGTAGAATAGATCGCAAACCCTGTCTGACCCTTGAAAACAGGTCCACTTAAGTGGGTGATTGAAACCCTGGCCACAAGATGATTGTATGAAGAGAAATGTGACTGACAACTGAGTTTCATATTTTTCCATTTTTCTCAGGTTGCTGTTTAGTAATGGCTGGGGCCACCAAATGATAATGCCTCTGTTATCTGTCCTGAGTCAAAGGAGCCCGATGATCTCCCAATGATAACCATGTGCCTAGATAAGACTGAGGCCTCTAGGAGGTCCCTTTGGGGTCCCTACCCTCAATCAAAATGACCCACCTCCATGTACCTAAATAGGAATGAGACCTCTTTACATAGTTTTGGAGTCAAAATAGCGCATCTCCATGTTTCTATGATAATCATGTGTTAAATGTGTTTGAGACCTTGAGGGGCATTTGGGGTCCCTACCCTCAATCAAAATGACAAACCCCCAAGTTTATATAGTATTCTGGTTCCTAGATAGGTCTGGAGCCCCAGATTCCTCTATAAACTGCCCTGTGCCAAGAGCTCATTCCTGTGTTTTACAAAAATCAGGTGCCTAGACATGACAGGGGTCCTATATGGGATCTGCTTTCATAAAAATATGACTCGCGCCAAGTTTATTTAATATTCTAGCGCCTATATAGGCCTGGGGCACACATGTGTCTCTGTAGACTACCCTTGGGCAAAAAAGCTAACTCCCATGTTTCTATAAACATCACGCACAAAACGGGGCTGGAAACGTACGTACAACAGTTTCCACGCAAAGGTTGATCTGTAAAAAACAAACTTGACGGGAGAATGTGCGCACCTTTAAGCAAACTTTGAGCCGTGCGTACGCACATTCTGGAGACAAAGGGAACTGGCGACACCGATGGTGAGCTGGAGTTAAATGTCTTTTTGGACACTTTTAGACCGAAAATTTAAAGAAAATTATAGCCTATAGGCTACAGAAAGATAATAGCCTACAAATATAATTTCACTAACCAAGCCAATCACTTGAAGCCAATATCCATCCCTTCTTAAATATATACGCACATATAGCCTATAATCTAACGGCAGATTAAGTAAAACCGTAATGAGTCCTGATAAATACAGTGTGTGTGCTCAATAACAGTTCAAATAAATGAAAGACGTATTTCAACTATCTTTTACTTCTGATATAAACATTTAGATTAAATATGCCATTCTCATTAATGGAGTTAAACAATTAAACTACATGAAATCATTACTGAGAAGTTACAAAAATTATATTCAATAAATAAAAATATATATGTGTTGTGGATGCAGTGCTTTTGAACACTTTCCCTCTGGCATGCTGTGTTTTAATGTTTTATCTAGAGATAATTGCTAATCATGATAATAGCAGATTTTCTGAGAAAATAGATCCATGCAAATAATGCACAACCATGTCTATCTGTTTCCATTAGCAATATAAATTAATTAAAAATACTATTTGGCCAGTGGAAAAGATTGAGAAAATCTTTCTCTGAAATGTATTTTACACTATTTGATTTATTCATTCAAAAACAAGGCAAGGATATAGGCTCCTAAAAAATTATAATAATAATAACTTATTGTGACACGGCACATCTGTATTTCATATTTTCCGAACGTCTTGTACCTTAACATGGTATCACGTGGATGAATAATCATATGCAAATGATATGCAGATGAGGATATGCATATTTAAACTAGGCGTTGTAAGCTCCATATATGGTTATTTCGGGGAGGAGACGGACGTGCGCACAATCTTCGGCTGACAGGGATTTATAAAGTGAATTCTACAAAGGTTCTGGCATACGAACGGTTTTATAAATCTGATTTTTTTTTTTTTTTTTTTGGCGTACGCCATTTTTGGCTTTCGGGCGCACGTACACTTTTAGAAAGGATCCTACGCACAGTTTTGAAACCCCAGGTGCCTAGATATGACTGGGCCCTCATATATGATCTCTGTACACCACTCTCAATCAAAATGACCCACCCTCGAGTTACTATAATATTCTGGTGCCTGGCTGGGTCTGGGGCCCCCAAGTGCCTCTGTACACTACGCTTGGGCAAAATAGCTCACTACCATGTTTCTATAAACATCAGGTGCCTCGATAAAACAAGATCTCTGTACACTACCCTCAATCAAAAAGACCAACCCCAAGGTTTCCATAATATTCTGGAGCCTAGATATATGGCAGGGGCCCCTAGGTGCCCCTGCACACTCTCCTGAGTCAAAAGAGCTCACTCTCATGTGTCTAGATATGGCTGTGGCCCCATACATCTAGTCAAATATATATATACAGAGTGATATAAGACATGCAGTATAGAGACAAACAGACGTGTACAAGAAAACACCAGTGTAATACAATAACAAATATATATATATTTTTTCTTTTTGGATGCATATTTTAATGTTAATGAACATTTCACTTAGATTCATGATATTGAATAAATGTTATTCCTATTTTCAATTCATTTTCCAGAGTTTGGGAATGGTATGTTCAACATGTTCGAAATGTACTTGTGTTCTACGGCTTTGTTTCTTGAAGAGTCATTATAATTTTCCTCATAACTTAGTCAAAATGCAAAATTTAATCAAAATTTGCTTTTGTTATTATCCTCCTAACTGAAAGAGACAGAACTAGAAAAATTGTTGCATGTCCTTTTCTGAATCCTCACAAGCCATGGACCAATCATATGACCTATGGCAATTACCCTTTCTTTTTTTATTTAGTTTAGTTTTTTTTTTTTTTTTTTTTTACTTTTGTCAGCTCATTAAAGTTATTGATCATTAGGGGATTCTGGGAAAGGTGGGATGCAATTATGAGTCCAGGCAGTTTGTCAATTCCCCACAGTCTGGATTGAGCCCAGCAGAGTCCCTAATAGGAACCTGCAGTGTTAACAACACACACACACATGTGGGTATAGACTAGAGGGAATCACAATTTGGTTTATCAACACCTCAACTGCCACCAAGACCAGAAGCATGTTCTATCCAGGACACAAACACTGACACACTGTAACTCAGAAATCACCTTGGACGTACTTAGCCATTACAGGGGTTGGACAATGAAACTGAAACACTGGCCAATGTTGGAGGTTTCACATCTATATGCCTGGTGGCCAATCTTCAGAGTGAAGCATGGGTGGATCAGTGATGATTTGAGCTCCAATATCATGACAATCCTGATTGTATTTGATGGACACGACACTGCCGAGGACTACCAAACCCTTCTGGAGGATCATGAGCACCTGATGCTCAAACCGTGTATCAGCATGATCATGCACCAACACACACAGCAAGACTTGTGACAGAAGGGTTTGATGAAGATGAAAGTGACGTTGAATATCTCCCATGGTCTGACAGTCACCAGATCTGAATATTATTGAGGTGTTTTGGAGGAGCGAGTCTACCAGCATCATATAGTGACCATGACACTGTTCTGGAAGAGGAACGGCTCATAATCCCTCTGGTCACTGTGAAGGACTTCTATCTGTCAATTGGTGCTGTATTTGGATGCAAAATGAGGCCCTCACCATTCTAACAAATTATTGTGTTGTAAAACCAGGTGTTTCAGTTACATTGTCCAACCCCTGTACATTGACTTACTGTATACTTCAGGCCTTAGAATCACTCCATCTTTTTATTTCAACCCTCTCCTCAACTTTCTTCTAACAAGAAAGAACCATGTATGTGTGAATTGTGTATGTTGAAGCTGCATTTACATGATTTTTGTTTCTACCTTTCAGAGAAAATGAACATGTTGTCTGCACTGATCGCCCCCTTCAAGTACGTGAGCCCAGCGGCCAATGGCACGGAAGACGAGGACACATTGAGTCAGTATGGTTTAAATACAAAATTTTAATTTCAGAAATGAATTTGCTCAATGTACTCAAGTCTTAAAGTGGTTCTAGAAGAGAGGAAGATAGTCAGTGCTGAAAAACATTGTAGTCCTTTTTCTCACAATTTAGGCTTGCATCCATGTGTTGAAGTTTATTTTCACAGATGAATTTCATTTGGTTCCATCACAGCACAGTTGGGGTGTGAAATGGAGGCTTTAATGAGTGATCAGACTTTCACACACTGAAATCTCATAACGGTCTGCTCTCCTGCATTACGAAACAGTTTCTCCTTTGCATTGTATATGGCGAGATGATTTGTACCCACTTTAAGTAAGGACTCCAAGCCAATTTTGTGGGAGATTACAGAGCGATTTGCCAGATAATGCCCCATTTTAGAGGATTTGTCCTCCGATTTTTACAACAGTTATGTAAGGCAGGCTTTCTCGTATGGAACAGTTAGGAGCGACTGCTTTGGGAATGGTAATGACATGTTTTAATATCAACTTGAATGTGAAACGCCAGACTTTTACATCAAGGAAGTAGACGATGGTCTCTGTAGCAGTTGTTGCGTTTTTGTTACCTTCTTGTTAATACGAAATTTCTGCTTCCAACCTAGGCACCAGCAGTGCTGAGGTCAAGGAGAACCGTAACACGGGAAACCTGGAGGATTGCGCCATCGTTCCGTCAGACTGCCAATCACTCTTCCGGTCCGATTCGCCCAGGGACGGAGCATCCGGCCTCAAGCGAAAGCGCCCTTTGGAGGAGGACAATAACGGACATTTGCGCAAGCTGCGTCTGTACTGCAAGAAACTGGCATGGTCCGGTGCACCAAAGAATGCCCTGGTCCAGTTGAACGAGCTGAGACCGGGTCTACAGTACCGGATGGTCTCTCAGACAGGACCAGTGCACGCGCCCGTCTTTTCCATTGCCGTAGAAGTCAACGGACTCACGTTCGAGGGCACCGGCCCTACGAAGAAGAAGGCTAAGATGAAGGCGGCCGAAATGGCCCTGAAGTCGTTCATCCAGTTTCCCAATGCCTCTCAAGCTCACTCGGCCATGGGCGGCCTGAGCAACCCCGCGGCCGACTTCACCTCGGACCAGGCCGATTTCCCAGACACGCTGTTCAAAGGCTTCGAGGCCGACGGCTGCCGCTCTGCCGAGAGCGAGTTGCTGTCGAGCGCCCTCCGCTTGCGCCACACGTTGGACTTGATGGTTGTGCAGGCCAGGCAGGGAGATCCCCGCCTTACCCCACCTCCGGTCCCCACGCCCCAACCCAGCCCCGTCGTCCTGCTCAATGACATGCGGCCCGGCTTGCGGTACGCTTGCCTGTCGGAGCGCGCCCAGGGCAAACGGGCGCACCGCAGCTTCGTCATGGCCGTTCGAGTGGACGGCTTAATATTCGAGGGCTCGGGTCGCAGCAAGAAGCAAGCGAAGAGGCAGGCGGCTCTGTGTGCCCTGCAGGCGCTCTTCAACTTCAGGCTGGCACCTGAGGCGAGAGCGGGACACCGGCCCAGTAGGATCAAATGCCCTCATTTGCCCCAGGTGAGTGTGCCAGTCCAGCCGCTGGCAGGCAACCCGTTCCATACGGCGGGCCTTAATAACCAAAGCAGCGGGAATGCTGGGATACAGAACAGCCAGCCAAGACTTAATTAAGAGGGAGGAGATAATGTTTGGGGAGGCATGGGGCAGTGCAGATGGATTATAGGGGAGAGGTTAGGCTAAATCGCAGCGCAAAGGGTTGAAGCGTTTATGTTAGCACACAGGCTTTAACATTTACTTTGGGCAGGACAGGGTGGCATATCTAGTGTAAACACACACACACGTGTGTACTTAGGAAAGCAAAAGGGCCGGGGGTAAACAGAATCTGTTCACAGATCTATTCAGACGGAAAAAGGATGTAAATGAGGCAAATTATCATTCGGGAACCTCTGACTCCAGAGAGAAAGTCGATGCGCCAACAAATGAGTTTTCTTTCTTTTCTTTTCTACTTTCCATGTGTTTATAGAGCTAAATTGCAAAAGTATTGTTATTTTTCACAATCTCTAGTTTCCTCATGTATGACATGGCAGTGTCTATAAACATTAATTCAATCTGTTGCCCAAAGGAGATTGAAAAAAGCACAGAGCAAATCGACAAACAATCCTCAGACCCATTCTTCTGTTATTTAGTCAAATATGTAAATAGCAATCAGACTAGGGAAATAGTGTGTTTTTATTTATTTATTTTTTTTATAGAGGACTCAAAAATGTGTGTTTGAGTCAAAATGTAGTCCACTGTAAAAAATATTTTCACGATTTGTAATCACAACATTTTTTCTTTTGTCAAATCAACTTAGATCATTTATGTAGTTCAGATACAAAATATTTTGAGTTTCTAATGATTAAATTCATTAACTCAATTTTTCCATTTCAATGAACTTAAAATTTTAAAGCAACCAGGTTACTTATTTTTTTTAAGTTATATCAACAATATTTTTATCTATTTTAAATTTGAATTACATGATACTATATGTATATATAGTCACATACTGTATCTGTCCCTGCTGTTTTACCATATGTTTTTTTTTTTTAGAATCGCTCACAAATGAATGCAGCTTATCAGTTTATTGTGTAGTATTTATAACTTTTTTTCCCCTCCTCAAGTATGTGCATGTGTATATGTGTGTATGTCTGCATCAGTTCTCGTATGTGTGTGTGTTTCTTGCGCTGTATTAGTATTCAGCCCCCTTCCTGCACAGAGCCGACAGGGAGAATGTTGTCTTTCCTCTCCTACTACAGCAGCCAAACAACCTGCACATGTTTGCCGGGGAGAAACTTCTCCTTTCTCCTGCTCTCTACGCTCTTTAAAAGGATTTCTAAGAGGATTTGCCTCACTAGTTTAGTTCCAGAAATGCACTTCCTTGCGGAAATTCTTGAAAGTCAGACTACAGCGTTTGCTATCGAGTCTCTTAGAAATGATGATGGAAACGTGCACGTGGAATTAAAAATGTTTCTGCTTTTCCAACGCAGAATCATCCAGGATCATCTGGCCAGTGGAGCATTAATTTGTGCATGTGTGTTTGAGCTTGTATGGCGGGTCCTCAGTAGTCTGGAGATCTGAGGGTTGGATGGCGCTCAAACCTCTGCCTGTAGGGTGTCTTGCTGTGCCGCAGGGCCATGCTGATAGCAACCGCCGCCAGCTCCGCCGCTGTCACACTGCTCTCAAGACCACAGATTCTTCTCTTTCTTTCTGAAGCAACTGTGGCTTCCTTTCACAACATTCATTGCAGCAACTGGTAGCAGCAGCTTTTCTATAACGAGTATAGAAGGATCATTTTTTAGCCCATAAGTTGTCTTCTGAATTTATTTTAAAATTTTCATCTTATACTACTGCGCTATGAATGTATATATATATTAGGGCTGTGCAAAAATGAATTGCGATTAATCGCATCCAAAATAAAAGTCTGTGTTTACATAATATATTTGTGTGTGCTGTATATAATTATTTTGTATATATAAATAACTATGCATGCATATATATTTAAGAATTATTTGCGCTTAAATTCTGTGTGTATATATATATATATATATATATACACACACAGAATTTAAGCGCAAATAATTATAATATATACAAATATATACAAAATAATTATATAAAGCACACACATATATTATGTAAACAGAAACACAGACTTTTATTTTGGATGTGATTAATCACAATTAATTTTTGCACAGCCCTAATATATCTATATATCTATATATATATATTAGGGTATATATATAATATATTACATTTAATATATATACATTTATATTATTATGTTGATATTATGTTGATTAATAATCATAATTTTTGTTGTTATTAAGATAATATGAATAATAATAATACAATTAAGAAAGAATTGTAATACAACTGACACAAACGTGTAACCTCAACATCAAAAGAAAAAAAAAATATTATGGATTATACAAATTAAAAATGACTGCGTTACAGTAATTGGAGTATAATTCCCATCACAACTTATAATAATAATAATGCAAATTAAATAAACTGCATGGAGTTGATTTTTAAGAACCCACACTAAATGAAACAGGCCTACAGTATAATTTAATAAAATTTATCTGTAATAATAATAAACAGAGGCAATCAATCTGAATAATAAACTTTACATTTGACTTTGTGTCCTAGACCTTTGATTAATTTAGCCTAGACCCTGATCCAGAGGCACTTTAGCAATGAGGATTTGGAAAAAATTGAGAACCAAATATGAGATGAATAATTGGTTAAAATGGATTCCTTTAAGGCCGCAATAAAACAAACTATCTCGAAAGAAAGAAAGAGTGACAGAGCGAGAGAGTGAGACAAGGGTCACCTTTGGTGTGGAATAGAAGGTCAGGGAGACTCCAGTGGGCGACAGGCGTTTCTGGCACAGATGGAATATTTTGCAGGAATGGCCGGCCGTAGCCGTGTGATGCCTCAGGCAAATATGAACAATAACTTGCAGGCTACCCTTCTCCACCACATCTTAAATGAAAAATTGAACCATCATCCAGGCTGCATGCCTTGTTGCCCATATTCCTATGCCTCTTCACATCTCTAAATAATGACACACATGCACACACACTCCCTGCAGGGATTTACCTTCGTGCTCTGCGAAACTCAATATAACATTGAAGCAGTAATATGAGAGCCAGGTACGAAGCAAGATTTAAGTCACCCCAAAAATATCCATCGATCGTGGGATCACAGTCCCCGGGTGTTTTTCAAAAGTAAAAGGACGCATAGGAAATTTGCAAAACCTTCTCACCTGAACACTTTGTCTGCGCGTCACCAGTTTCACGTTTTTGTCAACATTCCTCTGTTCTATAAGTATATGAATGCGGGACAAACTGATTTGGCATCAGGAGTCTGCCCACGTTATAAGGTAGAATGATTGCAGTGCATGGTTAGGTTGATTGGCCACTTAATCTCTCAGCGCAGTCACAAATATCTGCAGCGTTGCCAAGTCAACACACACATCCTGCTAAGAAGGAAAAAGCCTGAGTCTCATGCAGGTCCCGACCGTGTCACTAGTATAGTTAACCAGGGTATTTGACTGCAGAAATGACCTCAGCATGCTGCTAAATATCAATCGCTGCCTAATCATGAGGTTTGACTTCCAGTTATGTGCTTGAATTCTGCTGCTAGTATTTAAAAGTGAAGGGTTATAGAGATTGAGCTCATAGAGGGTGTGAAAGGAGAGGGATTTAAAAAGGCAGGGTCGGGGAAAAGGGGGGATCGTAAAAGGTGGGGTGAGACAGGTGAGTGGGTGTGATAGAGGAACAGAAAGGGGCAGGAGTGTTAATCGGCTGGGTCTTGAAAGGGAGGGGAAATATTGCAGAATGAGTTCAGAAAGGGGAAGGCAGAGTTTAAGAATGTGGTCAGAAGGAGGGAAAGTCAAGAAGAGGAGTTTGAATAAAGAATAGGATAAATCATAATCAGATTTATAAATCAGAATAAAGGGATGCTAAAGGGCGGGGTCAGAATTAGGGGGAGGGTTTGTGGGCGGGGTCAGAATGAGGGGGGTTGTGGGTGGGTCAGAATGAGGGGGAGGATTTGTGGGCGGGGTCAGAATGAGGGGGAGGGTTTGTGGGCGGGTCAGAAAGAGGGGGGGGTTGTGGGCGGATCAGAATGAGGGGGAGGGTTTGTGGGCAGGGTCAGAATGAGGGAGAGAGTTTGTGGGCAGGGTCAGAATGAGGGGGTTGTGGGCGGGTCAGATAGAGGGGGGTTGTGGGCGGGTCAGAATGAGGGGGAGGGTTTGTGGGCGGGTCAGAATGAGGGGGTTGTGGGCGAGTCAGATAGAGGGGGGTTGTGGGCGGGTCAGAATGAGGGGGAGGGTTTGTGGGGGGGGTCAGAATGAGGAGGAGGGTTTGTGGGTTCGGCAGGATGAGGGGGAGGGTTTGTGGGCGGGGTCAGAATGAGGAGGATGATTTGTGGGCGGGGTCAGAATGAGGGGGAGGGTTTTTGGATGGGTCAGAATGAGGGGGGGGGTTGTGGGTGGGGCAGAATGAGGGGGGTTGTGGGTGGGGCAGAATGAGGGGGAGGGTTTGTGGGCGGGTCAGAATGAGAGGGGGGTTGTGGGCGGGACAGAATGAGGGGGGGTTGTAGGCGGGTCAGAATGAGGGGGGTTGTGGTGGGTGGGTCAGAATGAGGGGGGTTATAGGTGGGGCAGAATGAGGGGGAGGGTTTGTGGGCGGTTCAGAATGAGGGGGAGGGTTTTTGGATGGGGCAGAATGAGGGGGGGTTGTGGGCGGGTCAGAATGAGGGGGAGGGTTTGTGGGCGGTTCAGAATGAGGGGGAGGGTTTTTGGATGGGGCAGAATGAGGGGGGGTTGTGGGTGGGTCAGAATGAGGGGGGGTTGTGGGCGGGTCAGAATGAGGGGGAGGGTTTGTGGGCGGGTCAGAAAGAGGGGGGGGTTGTGGGCGGATCAGAATGAGGGGGAGGGTTTGTGGGCAGGGTCAGAATGAGGGAGAGAGTTTGTGGGCAGGGTCAGAATGAGGGGGTTGTGGGCGGGTCAGATAGAGGGGGGTTGTGGGCGGGTCAGAATGAGGGGGAGGGTTTGTGGGCGGGTCAGAATGAGGGGGTTGTGGGCGAGTCAGATAGAGGGGGGTTGTGGGCGGGTCAGAATGAGGGGGAGGGTTTGTGGGGGGGGTCAGAATGAGGAGGAGGGTTTGTGGGTTCGGCAGGATGAGGGGGAGGGTTTGTGGGCGGGGTCAGAATGAGGAGGATGATTTGTGGGCGGGGTCAGAATGAGGGGGAGGGTTTTTGGATGGGTCAGAATGAGGGGGGGGGTTGTGGGTGGGGCAGAATGAGGGGGGTTGTGGGTGGGGCAGAATGAGGGGGAGGGTTTGTGGGCGGGTCAGAATGAGAGGGGGGTTGTGGGCGGGACAGAATGAGGGGGGGTTGTAGGCGGGTCAGAATGAGGGGGGTTGTGGTGGGTGGGTCAGAATGAGGGGGGTTATAGGTGGGGCAGAATGAGGGGGAGGGTTTGTGGGCGGTTCAGAATGAGGGGGAGGGTTTTTGGATGGGGCAGAATGAGGGGGGGTTGTGGGCGGGTCAGAATGAGGGGGGTTGTGGGTGGGTCAGAATGAGGGGAGGGTTTGTGGGCAGGGTCAGAATGATGAATGATTAAGCAGAATAATGGATCTTGTCGTCAAGCTGATGGATCTTTTATGGATGAGTGAATACATTGATGTTTTTAACATGACTGTGGTGTGAAGCTGGGCACCATTGCTAGACGTATACCAGCGCCACACGCAACGCCAGTCCAACGGATATAAAGGAAAAAGGACATTTCATTTTACCGAACTACACGCTGAATTACTCAGGTCAGTTTATTAGAGGAATTAAACTTGAGGTAACGCAGCGCTGCTTCACTTGCTCTAACAGTTTCACTATAACACTAAATGGCATTTGTGTGTTTTGGATGTTGTTAGTTAGGTTGTTTGTTGGCTGCATGAGACTAAGCGAGATTAACATTAGAGAATAACATACAGATCATATTCTAACTTTTCATCATGTTGAACTATATAACATTGATTAGTTTTATGTACATTGATTTGCTCACCTGTTTGCTCAAGTAACATGCAACACTCGCGTCCCTGTCAAGTCGAAGTTGGTCGCGGGCGTGGAGCTCTCGGCTTTCAAAGCTAACTCGCTAATGCTAACACCTCTGAAAATGACCTACCCTACCTTTAATATCAGCGTTTATCTGTTCTTTGAATGTTTTGGGTGGGTTTGCAGTTCAGTTTCATGTGTTTTCAGTTAGTTACCTTGGGTATTCATTGTTTGATTCATTTGCACACCTGTTGTTTATTAGTTCGATCTGTGTATTTAAGCTCTGCATTTTCGTCAGTCAATTGTCAGTTCTCGTCATGTGTATAGCTTTTTTTTTCCTAATGCTCTGAGTGTTTTGAGTTTTTTTAGATAAGGATACACACTGTTGTAAATTGATAATTTCTCTTCTTTATTGCAACCAGAGTTAAAGGGTTAAAGTTTTTACCATCAGTTAGGGAAGCGTTGTGTTGGGGAGTGTTAAAGGATGTCATAAAGGAAAAACGATCAGGCTGGAATGATAAAGGGAACTGAAGTGTTATATGGAAAATAATGGAGGGAAAAAATAACATTCAAGAGAATATGAGATGAGCAAACTGAGATGGTCAGGTTCAATTTACTTAATATCCTCAACATCACTGAGGTATTTCTATAGTATGGGAATTGAGACCGTAAAAACAAACACGATTACATAAGCCAATATGCATTTCTCTGTTATTGCATTGTTGCATACCAAAAATAATATAGAAAACAGAAGAGTATCTATGATTGTTAAGTCGCTTTAAATTTTGTCTCGTACGTTTCTCACGCCTTTGAGATTTCTCATTGAGAAACGACAACATGTAGGTGTCTCGCTTTCTGCTCCAGTGAATCATGCTGCTCTTTTGATATATGGATGCAGAAAGTATGCATGGACTTTGACTAATCTAGCATGGTAATTTCACCAGCAGAGTGAATTAAGACTGTTTTCATACACGTGAAGGTGACCTTGACCACCAGCCTGCCATTTGGTGATTATTTTGTCCCCGTCTCCCTTTCTCTCTCTCTCTCTCTCTGTTTTTAACCCTCTGACTTAATCACACCAGATATAAACAACCCTCCAGCAGCCATGAAGCAAAAATCATTAATTAAGACTGCCACAAAAAATTAGAGATGGCAGGATGGTAAGAGAGTGAGAGAGAATACAGATTGCAAAGTGTGAAACAGAAATTATGAGCATAATTGATTATTATCTGCGTCAACTAGAGGATCTCCACATCACAGGCATTGTTTATTTTATGTATATATATATATATATATATATATATATACATACATATAATTAAGAAAGAATATTGTTTAATATATCTCCAACATCAGTCTCAAAATAATTAGGATGAGGTCATTTTCATTGGCATATTTACAGTGTATTAAGGTCATCAATATTTGCTCAGCCTGCTAGCTAACAATAACAATGAAAAGTGTTTGCAGTGAGGCATACGTATTATAAGAATATCCTGTAAGTTTCAGATCTAGTCCAATAAAAGCTTTTATTGACACCAGGCTCAGCAAACGACTCACTTTTCAAAGTGGGGAACTATGACGTCAAAGAGGATAAAACCCCACCCCCACAGAAGAAGATCAACTCCTACTTCAACACGGCCGGTTTAGCCCCGCCCACCGATTTGTGCATTACACGCATAGATAAATAACATAGATTCCTACCTCATGTTGACAAACCGGATCAAGCTACAGAGCAATAAATACTGTATGCTCTGACGAGTAAAACTAATATGCAAAACTGTTCTCCACTCACAGCAGTGGGCGTTTACTTCCAAGTCTTCAATACGAGATGCCCATAAAAACTGAGCGTTTTTTGAGCTAGACTCAAAACTAGGGTAGAAAATTGCCTAATACTTATTCAATTTGATGTTTTTAATGTAAAAACCAAGCAAAAGTCATAAGTTGACCTCAAACAACAACAAAAAAAAATTAAAAAGCCAGTGATTGGCGGAGCACTCAAGCAAACAGAGCGATGTATCGATAGCATCACAGAGCTGTAGAGCTGTTTTTACAAGAAAACAACCTGCAAATGTCTCACTTGTAGATGTCTTCTACGACATTAAACTGGCTTAAATCACATCAGCTTAAAATGCAATTTCCTGTTTTCTTGTTTTTCTATGATAATGTTTTGAAATATAATAGGAGCACTTTATAACCAAAAGGATATCATCATCACAAACTGTCTCATCCCTATGCAGAACACATTGGGTTTTCGTGTTTTATGTAGACTTTCCATAGACATGATGATTTTTATACTGTACAAAAACACTAAACCTGCCCATCACTGAAAACTTTCTGCAATTTTAGATTTTGAAAAAACAACACTTAGTATGATATAAACTGATTTCTTCTCAGGGACCAAAAGAGATTTTCCGACCTTTGTAAGGACATTTTGTCTCCATAATGTAGGATTTCCCAGGACACACACCCACATAAACGCACTCATGCATGCCTAACCCATGAATTTCCACTTTTTTTGTGATGAGAACTAGTATATATGCTAGATACACTATTATCTGGTATACAACAATAAACTAAAATAGTTTTTTCAAATACATCAACTGTCTGAATACCCTCTAACCCTCTGGTGATTTTTGGCCCTTTTCAATTCAGAGGTCATGAACTACTTGACTGTATTTTACATTTAAAATCATACGAGGTGGACTCAATGATTTTTTTTTATTATTTACTCAGTTTAATTACTTTTGACATTTCGTCTACATCCAACGCACATGGCACCCTTTAGTGTCAATATGACACGCAGATATATATGGGCCAGAAGGCGCCTCCTAGTGGTCTAACCCTAACCCTACCTCAAAACTAACCCTACCCATAACCAAACAAAGCTTTTTACGTGTTATATTGACCCTAAAGGGTGCCATGTGCGTTGGATTTAGACGAAATGTCAAAAGCGTCACTATATGACGCCCTAGGATGAGAATGCGTACGATTTTCCCCAATTACAGTTTTTTTTGGGGTTTTTTTTTGAGACCTTCTGCAGCATGACATGAAGATGTCAATGTCAACATTTTCTCTAAATATTGTATTGTCAAAGTGAACAACAAATAAAGTTATTGAGTCCCAAAAGAAAGATTCTGCCTGAAACAAGTCGTCATTAATTCCGTTCTCACTTTCGTAGCATATCTATGCAGGTACGAAACAAATTTGCGTAATGCCAGCCTATATGGTCTACATTGGCTGCTCACGAACAATGTCTAATTAGACCCTCAAACACTGTAGCTGGTTCATGTTGTGTACATGCCTCTTGCGCTAGAGGTACGGGTTGATCAACTAGTTCTTCCAATGTTTCATCATCACTCGCGTTAAAATTGATATGGTAAAATCGACACCAACGTGTGTACATAACTGAGGATTGAGGATGCTGGAATCCAGATATTGTAATGGGCGTTTGGTTTCCGACACATGCTGTAAGCGGTCGACCAATCACAATAGACTGATCCATCTGACCAATCAGAGCAGAGCAGGCTCTCAGTAAGGAGGGGTTTAGAGAGATGGATCCTTTATCGAACCGTTTCAGACACTGAGAAAATAGCTGATGCTGCAATCTATATTATGAAAAAATGAAAGTGTTTTTTTGACCTTGGTTACATGTAAATCTATTGTAGGAGACCTCCAAAACAAAATTAGGGAGCTTTCAAATAGCATAATGGAGGCACTTTAAGTAGTGTTAAAAATGTAAAAGGTCATATAAAATGAAAGGAATATTAAACCACTTATATAATAATTGATTTGACCTCCTGATGCTTTCAGTGCCACGTAGAAAAGCCCCGAGTCTGAAGGTCTGTTGCTGAGTCTGACTCCGCTCAACTGCCTCCCTCTTCCCCTGTAATCATCCGGATTGATGGCAGTCTTAAATCCACACACACACACACACACACACATACTCATCATCTCCTACACCTGACGGTCTCCTGTGATCAGCGCATGCTCATAATCACCTCCAAATGATATGCTCACACTTCATTAAAAGCATAATCAAGTTCATTACTGCCATAGACAATCAGCTAGCAAAACAAGCTCTGATAAATCACAGTCTGTGTATGTATGTGTAAGTGTATGTGTGTGTGTGTGGGGGGGGGGGGGTTATCTCACTGAACCAGGTGGAAGAGAAGAGACTAGAGGAACCTATCCGAACACCTAGTTAGACTGTGTATGTGCATGTACACGACTTCTACAGTAAACACATGTACTTAGTCTCCGCAGACACTGGATTCGCATCTCGCCAGCTGTCCTGTGGGAAATCCACCCCAGTGCTGTCAGTGTGTGGGATACTAACCTCAAGCCTCTTTGTTTTTAACAAAACTGTAACATAAACCCATGAGCAATGAGAGGTCATGCATTAGTTTTTTTTGACCAGGGTTAAGTGTTGGTGTTGAAGAAGAATTGCCATTGATTGACTTAATAAAATGGCACTGATGTTTAATAAATAATTAAATGTACTGCATACATTAATTTAATTATTTAGCATGAGCATGAGTATGAGCATGAACCAATCAGCAGTAGGGGGCATGTCCATTCATGATAGGGGAGGAGAGAGCATGAACCAATCAGCAGTAGGGGGCATGTCCATTCATGATAGGGGAGGAGAGAGCATGAACCAATCAGCAGTGGGGGGCATGTCCATTCATGACGGGAGGAAAGAGCGTGAACCAATCAGCAGTAGGGGGCATGTCCATTCATGATAGGGGAGGAGAGAGCATGAACCAATCAGCAGTGGGGGGTATGTCCATTCATGACAGGGGAGGAAAGAGCGTGAACCAATCAGCAGTAGGGGGCATGTCCATTCATGATAGGGGAGGAGAGAGCATGAACCAATCAGCAGTAGGGGGCATGTCCATTCATGATAGGGGAGGAGAGAGCATGAACCAATCAGCAGTAGGGGGCATGTCCATTCATGATAGGGGAGGAGAGAGCATAAACCAATCAGCAGTAGGGGGCATGTCCATTCATGATAGGGGAGGAGAGAGCATGAACCAATCAGCAGTGGGGGGTATGTCCATTCATGACAGGGGAGGAAAGAGCGTGAACCAATCAGCAGTAGGGGGCATGTGCATTCATGATAGGGGAGGAGAGAGCATGAACCAATCAGCAGTAGGGGGCATGTCCATTCATGATAGGGGAGGAGAGAGCATGAACCAATCAGCAGTGGGGGGTATGTCCATTCATGATAGGGGAGGGGAGAGCAGGAACCAATCAGCAGTATGGGCGTGCCCATTTATGATAGGGGAGGAAAGAGAGTGAACGAATCAGCAGTAGGGGGCGTGTCCATTCATGATAGGGGAGGAGAGAGAGTGAACCAATCAGCAGTAGGGGGTGTTTCCATTCATGATGGGGCGTGTCCATTCATGATAGGGGAGGAGAGAGCATGAACCAGTCCGCAGTAGGGGGTGTGTCCATTCATGGAAGGGCGTGTCCATTCATTATAGGGGAGGAGAGAGTGTGAACCAATCAGCAGTAGGGGGCGTGCCCATTTATGATGGGGGAGGAAAGAGAGTGAACCAATCAGCAGTCCACTGATGATGGGGAAGGAGAGAGAGTGACCAAGAGGGAGATTTGAAGAAAGACTGTAGAAAGAGAGGTGTCTGAGAGACATTACAAAGAGAACGATTCAGACGAATATCACTGGAAAAGGAAGGGTGCCACTAACAATCAACTCATGCTTGTACATACTCTTGTGTACTGTATGTTCATTTGTTGTTCTTCCTTGTCATTCATTGTCATCTTTATTTTTCACAAAAAAATTATAAGAGACATAGACTCTTGCATTGCATGTTCATGCATTTTGGGGCAGAGCAATAAATGGCGCTGTTATTTTGTATGTTCCTGGATCAATATCTATCGTCGATTCTGGAACATCATTCCTGTCCAAAACCCAATCCCTAAACCTAACCCTAATCGATTCCTAAAATAAATGATGAAATCCATGCACCCATACACACCTACCATGAGATATGCATTCATTAAACAACTGTAAGAAGGATCACATTACAACAAATGGCTGCTGTTTTCACATATGCCTATTTCATCATACACACACACACACACACATGCCTTTAGGCTCTGGCATAGCACTGCACTGCAAGCGCGAGTGCTGTTTGTCTACAGGCTAGAACTGATTACGCATAGACATATGAGGAATGAGCAGGTAAAAAGAAATGGACCTAAAGACAGGACGAGAGAGGGGGTTGGAACTAAAAGACCTTCAGGATTAATTAGGCGTCAGATTGGTTGCGGGGCATGGGCATGCAGAATGTCCTCTCGGCCTGTTGGGTCATAATTCAGCGCGTGCAAGGCGCAAGACTCGTGTTTAGTCATTTCTCTGGTATTTTTGTTGCATTTTGCATGTGTTTTTTTTTTTTTTTTTGCTCTTTATTGTGTTTTTTTTTTTTTGCTGCTTGTTGATATACCACTCTGCATTCTTCAACACAGCATGAAAAATTGCACAAGTCTTGGGCTCGTAATTGATTGTTTCCTTGAGTTTTCGCTCCGCTGTGCCACTGTGCCAGACTGCTGGCCGTCGCACTGTATTCGGAACAGATGCAAATGATTGTGCATTAACTTGCTGCTGAATTCAGGTCCCATAAGAGCCTTTGACCTCATTCAGTTGTATTTTTAGTTGTGTTCGCCATCTATCTTCTGCATAGTGACGAGCAGCGTGTCAAAGATGTCAGAGATGATGCAAAAACAGGAGAGGATTAGTGGGTCACCTTTCAACCTTTCACATTATGTCATTTCCTGAGGCACAGGAAGTGCTCGTCTTTGAATACCAATTGGTAATTCGAGATGAAACGACTGTTATGAGCTTAATCTTCATTCCTGACCAAGAATGCTTGCACTCACTTTAAGAGAACATTGTGATATTCAGAGCATGGCTGATATGACTCACAGAGCATTAGTTAGTGGTTACTGGTGTAATGACTCACTCTTTAAACTTTTGGAAGAATTTTATAAGGAATAGTTCACCCAAAAAATCTCATTTTGTTTCAAATCCATTTGATTTTCTTTCTTCAGTGGGACTGAACAGAGAAATCAGAAAATAAAAAAGCAGCTTTCACTGAAAAGAAGAAGTTTTTCTTGTTTTCCAATAAAAATATATATTTAAAAAAAACAAAGTAATTTACTTGAAAGCAAAATAGATAATACTTGCCTAAGAATATATAATCTGAGAATATATTTGTAATAAAATGTTTTGCTCTAATGTGCCAACAAAAAAGTATTATTTATAAATCTAAAAAAAAAACAGTGATGTGTGCATACTATGTAAATAAATAGGTAAGAATAAACGTAAATCAAAATTTTGGTATAGTAATTGCATAGTATTTTATTGCATAATAATATTAAATTTTATTATATAGTCAAGTCACCTTATTTTATAAAACGCTTTTAACAGAATGGATTTTTCAAAGCAGCTTTACAGTTATAATAGAAATTACCGTAACAGAGTGTTCATGCTTTACAACAGCATTAGGATAAAGTTATTGTCCAGTTAAAGTTAGTTTTGATTGATTCACTTCCGTTGCGGAGGTCATTAGTTATTCATTTAGGGGCCTTTTCCACTGCACGGTGCGTTACGGTTCGGTACGGCACGCTTTGGCACTTTTCCACTGTATGGTACGGCTCGGCTTGGTACGGCTCACTTGTGGCCCTTTTCCACTGCATGGTACGGTACGGTTCGGTACGGCACGCTTTGGCACTTTTCCACTGCATGTTACGGTACGGCACGGCTCCGTACGGCTCACTTGTGGCCCTTTTCCACTGCACGGTGCGTTACGGTTCGGTACGGCACGCTTTGGCCCTTTTCCACTGCATGGTACAGTACGGTTCGGTTTGGTTCGGTACGGCACTCTTTGCCGCTTTTCCACTGCATGGTACAGTACGGCTCGACTCGGTACAGCTCACTTGTGGCCCTTTTCCACTGCATGATACGGTACGGCTCGGCTCGGTACGGCACGCTTTGGCCCTTTTCCACTGCGTGGTACAGTACGGCTCGACTCGGTACAGCTCACTTGTGGCGCTTGGCCACTGCATGGTACGGTACAGTTCGCTTCGGCTCGCTTCAAATGGTACCACCTCTGTTGAGGTTCCAAGCGTACCCTACCCATACTTAAAGGGCACCTATTATGCCCTTTTTTTAGATGTTAGGGTTAGATGATGTAAGATGTAATATTGGTCTCGGGTGTCCCCAGAATGTATTTGTGAAGTTTCAGCTCAAAATACCCCATAGTTGATTTATTATAACCATTTGAAAATGTCATTTTGGGGCCTGATTAAAAATGAGCTGTTTTGGTGTATACCACCTTAAATGCAAATGAGCGAGCTGCATATCCCCGCCCTGCCTTTGGATGAGGCATAACTTGATACCTATGGCAGTCGGTAAGCAGAAGGGGAGGAGGCCTTCACAGGGGAGAGACTGCGTTGTCGTCGCATCCAGGTGATGGTCCTTCATCAGATCTGGCTTGCGGTAAACCTCTGGATAAACAGAGAGACTAATATTAGCGTAGACGCCATCTTTCTCATGATGTACCAAGTACATCAGGATTTATGGGAAATGATATCCGGCTAATCTAAACTACTGATCACAAATTCTCAATGAATGCTATTTTTTCTACAACATGCGCTCTATGGGTCTCCTTAATATTTTACTGAAAAAAGTCAAAAGATTTTAAAGAAGATGATTTGTTGTCATGTCCCATTTAACTTGGAATATAGTTGTATATGAAAGTATATAGTCGTCATATTGATTAGCGTTTTATTGTGCTCTTTTACTTTATCCTTTTAGACGAAAACCCTGTTGAACTTACCTAAGAAGCAATGCTGCTTTTTAGACCACTGTGTAAAGTCATCTGTGCTCTTTCATTCTATAAATACATTTATTATAACTGTCAAACTGTTTTAGCCTGCATCCTTTTGAGCCCTTTTTTGCCCTTTCAAACAACTTTATGACATGTACAGTGTAGCATTTGCGGTAATCTGGTTTGCCTCGCCACCTCAACACGAACAGGAAAACTCCATTTCCTGCTTTTCTAAATCAGAGCTTCCCTGTCACTCAGTATACACAGCACTGACATTCTCAAAGCTCACCTCTGCTAATGGAGATCACACTAGTGTACGTACAGATAAATGAATAATGACTGCGCGCTTTTAGCCTCCGAGAGCTTCTTTCAGCTCCCTCTGCTGGGACACTAATGAAATTTCTCACAGAGCTACAAGACCATTAAGATATTTCGGTGCGAGTGGACATGGGCTTCTCTCCCTGTGCATGCCTCGGTGACCGCCATGTCAAATTAGGACTTTTCCATTTTTATACAGTGCCTCTAATGACAGTCTTAGGTGTCAGTGCACACAGTTCGGACGGAGGCTGATACACTGTCTGCAAAAGAATTCCCTGTTCTTCTTCCTCGATCACCACTCACACACAGAGAGAAAGAGAGCCATTAACCAGAATTGTAAAACACCCGCTAGAAGCAGAACTCTCTCCAAGAGAGAGCTGGAGGGTGGGTTAGTGAGGTCTGACCACAGCAGTTAGCTTTACACGTCGACTCCAATCGCAGGTGAGGCCGCTGGGACTGCTGTAAATCAAAGCATCTGCTGTACAGGCGCGTATTAGGATGCGAAGGTTACGTCTCATAACAGCGACACGTCCCTGGGTGATCCACTTGAAGAGAAACAGCGAGAAGTAGTGATACTGTAATTGACTTAGCATGTCGCTACAGCGAGTGTGAAGCGGCCCGGGCAAATCAGTGTCTAATGAAGGAAATCTGTGCCGTGAGAGGCCACGCTTTGATATGCAGGCTTAATAAATGTCGGATATGATGCGGAACGTGGAAGTTCGTGGGCTCGAGTTTCTTGTTGTGTTGGCACAATGCATTCTGTCTATGAATGTCCCAGCTATATGAAGTGCAATTGAGTGAAAGAAGCATACTCGAAATTTTCAGTTTGTCTGTTTAACATCTTCGGCCCGTATCACTTTCTTTTTAATGTTTGTGCCAGTCTGGTTTCATTCACAGGAGGCTATAGGGTTGTTGTGATATTTTAGATTGTGTTAGCTGAAAAACACATTATTTGAATGATGAATCACTTTTCCCGCTTGTTAAAGGGGACATGTCATGCAAAATCCACTTTTTTAGCCCTTAAATGCATTTTGTTGTATATTTGGAGTGTTTGTAAGTACAGAAAAGATGACATTATTCTCTTCAGGTGCTTCGTTTATATCTTTATATTCTGTTTTGGTCATATTTTTCAAACCAGTTCAGATTTTTCTGTTTTCTATGACGTTTTTTGAACTATCACGTCACCGTATTTGCCGCGGAACTGCCAAATAAGGACATCGACTACCGGTCCAACACTTCGAGCAATCCGCCATTATTATTTCTCGCTCCGATTTTGTAGTCCGAGCTCAATGATGCAGAAGTTACGAGAGGGCAAGTCAAAATGTTCGGTTGTTGGATGTAGTGACCTGAAGCACTTCAAGGATTCCCACTTCAACAACCTCCGCCGGTATACAGAAGGGTTTGCCGATCGACTTCGTCTGAATGAGGGGTAAATTCCTTCTATCTTTGGAGACGACGAACAGAGCATTTCGATAAGCTGTAAATATCGTTAATAAAAATAAAGTACTTTACTTTCTTAAAACACATGGTGGTCATGGTTTAGCAGTGCCCTTGTCTTTCTTTGTTTTTGTTTTGAAGTAACGTTACCCGTCTGCTGTATTATTGTTCTTGAGTTTCATCAATGGTCATTTAGCTGCTGTGTTTTCTGATGCTTTTCTAAACGTATATTATTTTAAATACAGTTTTTTTGTGGTAAGATTAGACTGTAGTCATTTATCTTGTCAGTGTGCTCGTTTTAACAAGAGAAATAGTCGACTTTCACTAATAACACAATAGTTAACTTGCATACCAATACATCCATATGAAGAGGTTGTTCTGCATGTTCGTCGTCGTTATCAACTCGTATATAATCGTATATCTCTAATCAAACTACAATAATGGCCGAACGTGGGGAGTTGAACCGACCGTGAACTCATCGACCTGGAGAGCGGGCGGGATATGACGCATCTCCTTTTTATTTAAAGGGGCCGCTTTAAAACGGGTCGCTCAAAGATGTACATCAGAAAAGGGGTAGAAAAGGGGCTTGTGGAGCTATATTAATGAGGAATTCAGACCCAAGCATTGCAGTTATGTTTTATATAGACCACAACGGTATGATTTATATGTAAAAATGAATGATTTAAAAGCAGGATATGTACCCTTTAAATCGTGAAGTGTCGAACGGTGTTTCCGTGTCCAAGACCATTTTAAGTAAAATACCTCAATAACTGTTAATGAGCACTATTTATTTATAGCACACCAGCTTTTAAAAAACTCTCCGGACTCAGTGATATTTTAACGATTCGGTAAAGATGAATCGCTGGTTGCCCATTCTGAGACTTGACAGTATGGAGATAAAGGTTAGGATCTGGATTTTTCAAGAGTGTATTATCACCGTTTGTTATATTCTTTGGGGATGTAAAGGAGCGTTTGAACCTGAAAACTGACTTAAATGCATAGGCCAGATTTACTAAACAGAGCAAAATAGCATAAGAGCGCAATCCCAATATCACATAAAAAACGTCGATGGGAGTGGAAAGTTCTGCGTACACATTAAAGATCACAGATACAGCTGGATTATTTCCATAATGACCAACACAATCTATGAAGAGCAGCTCAAATTAGCGTCTGATTTAGGACTTGCTTTTTTGGGGCGTTAAAGAATGGCAAAAAAAAAAAAGAATAAATTGACTAGAGCAAACCTTAGTAAATCAACTTGCGTGGTTCATTTTAAATACTCTCCTCCCATAAATGTTCTGTCTGAAAGGGAAACTCCTACAAATGCAGCGCTAATTTTTCTTTTTAGTAATTTTTTTTAACGCCAGAGGGTTTGCTTTTAGTAAACCTGGCCCGTAGTGTTTGCTATAGTATTTGTCCAGAATAATAATGTCATCGTTATTAATAGGAATCAAGTTTGGTCTGCATTGAAGCTTATTTTGGCCAACCACTGCCCAGTTAGACAGCACACACTAGTATTGTAGTACTCGAAACCGGTCGTGTCTATCAGTCATATAATGGAGGTCTATGGTCACCACCACAAGTCCAAATTAAACATGATTTAATGACTCGTAAATGTAAGTACACATTGATGGCCTAAGACACGAAACGAGCGGTTTGTGTGAGAAAACGAACAGTATTTATATCGTTTTTACCCGCAAAGCTGCCGCGCCCTCAAATCACTTGGACGTGGCTGTGGTTACAAGAGGTAAAAACGATATAAATCCTGTTCGTTTTCTCACACAAATCGCTCGTTTCGTGTCTTAGGCCATCAATGTGTACTTACATTTACGAGTCATTATATCATGTTTAATTTGGACTTGCCTGTGCATGCTCTTTGAGGTGGTGACCATAGACCTCCATTATATGACTGATAGACATAAGACCTAAAAATGTCAATATTGAAACTACTGGAGAAACAAAGACACCTACATCCTGGATGCCTTTGAGGTAAACTAAAAACATCCCAACAATTAATTTCAAAGTGAACTATCCCTTTAACAGGATCCTTCTGCTTTCCAACTGTATCTATGATCCCGAATTTCCAAAAATCACTCACATCACATAGACAGAAGGCTACATCACACTTCAGTACGTTTCAACCAAATAGCTTACTCGAGGCGATCTGGCTTTACCAATCTCCAACACGGCACAACGCACGTGTGACATTTTCCTTTGATTCCTTGTTGACTGTTTAGAATTTAAAACGAACACCTGAAGCTATGAATCAAATGTCAGGTGTGGCGGTGTAGTGGAACTATATCAATACGGAGTGATATATGGCCTGCCGGAAGGTTTTTGCAGGGCTGGGATCAGCGCTCAGGTGTGTCCAGATTATTGGACCATGACAGAAAGGGCAGTCCATGAAAAGGTTTGGTGCTCTTGCTGTACCCAAGGGTTAGATAACGACATGACTGCTCTTTCCTTTCTCAACAGCTGTAATTGCTGAAATTGTCTCAAATTGTTTCAAACGTCATATTTTTACTCTGCAAACCTTGTCATTTCTGGCAGGGCTTGCTGGTTACCAGGTTTGGCAGCAGATACGGAGGGTCTGTTCAAAGGAAACAGGCTGGGTTTGAAGTGATGTCTGGGATGGTGTGCGGTGCTCTGGTATCTTCAAGAGAAGCAGAAGTGATAGAGTTGTGATGTTTCTGGTTGATGGTCAGAACGTTCTCCCTCCAACATGACAGCAAATGCGACTTCACAGGGCGTTTGAACGCGTCTCATCTCTGGTAGCACATGGAAGGTGCTTGTCGAGGTAATATTTTTGAAGTTGTGCGCGCTTGCTTTCCTTTTGGTAGGTTGATTTGTTCTGATGCCGTTCTGTTTAACGCCACGTCCAAATGCTTCAGTTCCACATTAAATACAAATTGCTGTATGAAGCGACAAAATCGCAACCAATAAATTATATTTAAAATGTATTATAAAAAATTGTTTTCTGCAAATTTTTTTTTTTTTTTTTTACATATTGTCAACTGTTCAAGAATAAACTAGTCAGTTAGTGAGGTCTACCAACTTTCCTGTTTGATTCCCAGGGAAAGCAAGAACTGATTAAATGTGAACCTTGAAATGCAATGCAAGTTGCTTTGGATGAAAGCGTCTGCCAAATGCATAAATGTAAATGTACTGGTCAGTTTTTTTTTTTGTTTTGTTTTTTAAGCTTTGGTAGCTGTGATATTCAAGATATGTTAACTCTTTCCCCACCATTGGGGCCAATTTTCCAGCTTTCTGTGTTTTCACTGTTATACTGCTTCTACACATTTTCTGAAAGAGTATTGATCAAAATACAGAAGAAGAAGCAGAAACAAGTGATAGCATAAAATAATGCAATTATCAACATTAAATGACTAGCTATAGGACTGTGAAACTTTGGGGATGTTAATCTGACAAATATATTTTCTCAGCTTTTTGCTCAAAATGTTTTGTTTTGTTTTTTGTTTTTGTTTGTTTTTTACGAACCTTACCCGCATTCAAGTGTTGATCAAAAAAGAATACATGAAGCTACAATAAAATGTTTTTGTGGGGGGTTTAAGAAGAGGGTCTGTTCTTTCTTTTTATAATCATACAACAAAATATTCTAGGGGTCATAAAACTTGTAAAAATGACCAAAATCCTGGTGCTGGCTGGCGACTTGTTTCAAAAACGCTGGCAGGAAAAGAGTTGTTAAGGCGAGACACTACACTGTAAAAAAAATAATTGTTGATTTAACTTAAAAAAGTAAGTAACCTGGTTGCCTAAACATTTTAAGTTGATTGAACTGGAAAAAGTTAGTTAATACAATGAAGGAAATTAATTTAATCATCAGAAACTCAAAATAATAAGTTATCTCAACTAAATAAATTATTTAATTTGATTCGACAAAAGAAAAATGATGACAAATCATTTACAGTGTACAGGTGAATAGTGTGAAATTTTTAAATAATAGATATCACCATGAAAATTCCTCAGTTTATTACTTACACAAGTATATTTTTAAAAATTATTATTCGTTTTTGAAATTTGTATGTTTAATTATGCAAATTAGACATGATCTCATTAAATATGCACAATTTTGCATATAATTCCGGTAGATAGATCTGAACATATGATAAAGCCGGGTGCAAAATTGTTTTTTTTTTTTCATTTTGTTTACACACAAGATGAAAAAATTTCTAATGGATTTCAAGATATGCTTTCATTACCTAGGAAATCAAAATATACTGTCCATAGCCTTAAAAAAAAAAAAAACAATTTTCACAATTTTTTAAATTAAAATGTCACATAAATCAGGCCAGGAATGATTTATTAACAAATCCCTCTGAAAATATCTTCAGAATACTGCTAAGTGTATAACTGGAACGTTTGGTGTACATAGGTGCTACATAGGCTGAGATATGTCTACTGGAGAATGACAAAAATCTCATTTTGAGAAAAAGGCATTTAAAGATTTAAGTAGTACATTTCTATTGAAAAAAACCCCCTCAAAAACAGAGTAAATGCTCAGGCCCTTAGTAATAATAATATATAATATTTCAAGCTCATGAAAACTGATTATTTAATACCATGGCAGGCATAAAGGCCTAAAACTGCAGTAAATCAATGAATTAACATTGGCAGAGTACACCCCTGTGATGCATCTGAGCAAATCACGTCAGCAGAAACCAGCAGTAGCCAATGAGATTTCGTCTTTAGTTTCAGATCACCCTTTGGACATTCACGATTGGTTACTGATAGAAAGGAAATGCCCATATTTGGGTTACACAACGTTGTACACGAGATTCAGAGCTTTCCATCGATACCGACTTGAGTAAACAGACGGAATGCTAACTTCTTGGTAAATTCGGGAAAAATGTACTGGCGCAGGTAAACTAAATGTAATAAAATAAACATTTGAATGTATATTTTCAACGTTCCCTTAAAGCAGCTTGAAAGAACACATATTAGCCCAAAATCTCAAAACTAATCACTGCATGAAAAATCAATGTTTTTGCCTGCCGTGTCTCGCCTTAAGATTAAATTTAATTATCACAATTAGTATCTAGTTAAAAATATCTTTCAGTTGATTTCTTATCGTTTTAGCTGGTGGTCCAGTTAGCCCCAGCTGGCAGATGCCGTAACACACAATCTGTAAGAAAGAAAGATGGGAGATTTCATATTGTGTTCTTCCAGGGAGTTCTGTGTCAGCTAATGTGATTTATAGTTATGTTAATAGCTTTCTCCAGATATTGTAGATCTTGGTGACCGGTCCTGTTTTGTTTATGCCGTTTGTTTGCTGAGTTAGCGGCATTAGCCGGTAGCATTGATGCCATTTTGGGAGTAATGATGATAATGTTTTTCCGTGGCCTTTCCGTTAGCAGGGCTCTTCACAATCAGGAGTGGATTAATGAGCGACGCGTGAAAAGCCCTTACGGTCAGAAGACACGCTCGTTAAGAGAACATCACACTCTTCCCTTTTCTCCGTCAATCTTTCCTCCTCATTTTCCCGTCTCAATCTTCCCCACTGACTCACGAATTCATTCTGAGGGGCAGGTCGTGTTATGCTTTTGAAGGAGCCTCTTCCCCGTCCTCTTTATTTGATGCATTATGTATAAAGGCCCTGATGTGTGTTTTACACCCTCTCTGGCATTATTAAGCCGTTTTTCCTCTTATCTGTGCTTTTCTATCTTGACACGGGGGTTAATCAGGTGGGATTGATGCAGAGCCTTTAAAACAAGCTGGGGCCTCATTTTTTTCACATTTTCCACACTGACTACTGTCTGTGTACTGACTAATGTCTAAAGCACAGTGGACACATAGATTTAAAGAGAAGAGGCACAGGATTGGTGAATTCACCTCTCGGCGCACTGATAACACCAGGTTGAGTGCACATGGAGAGAGAATTAAACCCATGCAGGGCAAAACCAACTGTGGCACAGATTGAACTGATCCCAAAAGCTGCTTTCATATCTGTTTGCCAGGTCTCTATGATCAGATGCCCTCACTAGAGCGGGACAATTTTTGGGCTTCAAACCCTCCAACCATAGCTGCGCACATGAATTCACACACACATGCATGCACACACACTTCCAAACAACATCTGTTTTATACGGCTGCAGAAGTGCATGATGAGTCCATCTGTGGTATGATTACGATCCTCACTGCTGGTTTGTTAGTGCGCATCTGCGTTATGGCCTGGAAGAGAACTTTTTTTCAGCTTGTTTGGTTGTACGTGTTTATTTGCTAACTGAATCATTTATCATGCTAAGACTGTTTTCATTTTTGATTAAGTTCACTTCCACCCCCTTTTTCTTTGGCGGTAAACTGCATGGTTTCTCCAACCAAACAGCAACCACATGAATTGAACGCAGGACTTGAGTTCACAGAAAAAGCACTAGGGTGTAAGGGCAGTAAAGTAGGCTACAACATAAAGGATTGAATGCAGGGATCTTGAAAAGTTTGAGTTGAACTACTTTTAGTTTGATACAGCATATTGTTATGATAGCCTCATGTCACGATTCGATTCAAATCACGATTCTGAACTCACGATGCAATGTTATTGCGATACTCCAAGACAAATGGTGAAAGGTTATACTTAAAATGATAAATTTGTAAATGAATAGGCTTGGACTAAGTGCTGGTAATCCTGGACACCAGAATAAAAATATTAATGATTCTAAAGCTGAAACCCCAATTATTTTCAGCCCGTTCTCATCCCAAGGCGTCATATACTGACGCTTTTGACATTTCGTCTACATCCAACGCACATGGCACCCTTTAGTGTCAATATGAGACGCATATATATATATATTGGCCAGAAGGCGCCTCCTAGTGGTCTAACCCTAACCCTACCCCAGACCTAAACCTACCCATAAAACTGTAAAAATGGATGCGTTTTAACTAATCAAAAAAAAAAAAAAATGTGGCAACAAATAACAAGAATTGAGTAATAATTAATCAAACTACTTCATTAAAAGTTAACCATTTAAAATGAGTAAAACTTTTTTTATAAAGGTTTCTTCAGGGTTTGTTTTAAAATGACGGTTTTCTCCTTCCGTGATTCTGCTTGTCAACATCAGGTGTCTTCAATGTTGGCAATATAAAATAAAGAGTTCTTAATTAATCTTCGACGTCTGTCTGTTAGTGAGATATTTTTGTAAAATTTTTTGGTGCAAACTTTACTCATTTTAAATGGTTAACTTTTAAGGAATAATTTGATTAATTATTACTCAATTCTAAATTGTTAAATTGAATTAATAATATTGCTTGTAATCTGTTGCCACAGTTATTAATTTTTACAGTGTATTGTCCCTATATCCATGAGGCATATTGTTAAATTTTTGTATTGAGATATATTGTGACACGCTCTATTGTTAGCATTTTAAAAATACAGTGCTCATAGCGCAAGACACTAAGAAAAAGACACTTGTAGTATCGTGGTCAAAGACGTATGTCTGGCTTTGACGTTGATGTGTAGATTTGTCGCTCCAGCCCAATAGACCTCAAGTATTTCACTTTCGAAGTACAAAAAAATCAGGCCATTGCTTTATCAGGTCGACTCATTCCACCATAACCTCTTTTCTGATAGTGGAGGTCATTTGTTCCAAGCCACAAATTTGTCATGATCCCTTTAGGCAATGGGGTCAGGAGCATTTAAGTGACCCAACTCTCCTTCGTATCGTTGAAGGACCCAAATCAAAGCTCTCTGGTCCTGCTGTTTGTAGGGGCGTAGGGAGTCTTCCAACTGATAGATGAGAAGGCATTGTTTTTAACAGCACTGGTGGCCCAGCCAGGCTGATCTGACTGACAGCTCCCCGCTGATAGAGCAGAAAGCGTGGCCGGCTGAAAATCTGTCTTGCAGGCTGCAGGGCCATCTGGACCTTCTGCACACTAAAAGGTTGGACACGGTTTGAGGCGACATCACAAAGCTGTACACAGTTCACATTGGAAGGGCGGGGGCTTCGTCAGCACTTTTCCCACTTCTCCTTTTCGTTCGCGTGGAAAGAAAGGAAAACAAAACTGTAAAACAATGCAAACAGAAATGAGAGTGTGGGCTCCTTGTAAAGCCAAGGTGAGAAATGGAGCCCGAGAGTTTAATGGCATGGGTAACGGAGAACAAACAGGAGTGAAATGTGTGGCACTGTGGGTGTCTGCCACTTTGAGATTTTCCAAAGCTCCTGAGGCTCCTGACTTCCGACGGATATTGATTTTCAAAGAACCCACCCTGGGCAGCAGGGCGGAGGATGATATAACCATGGAAAGACACTATTAAACTTGGTGAATGAATTGTTAAATACCTCTATAAAGAAATAGAAGACATGGCCCCATTTCTTAGCAGGGACGGCTGCTCTGTTGGGCCCTGATAAGCCATGGGGGGGTCTGGAGAGATGGCCCTCACGCACACCGTCGTATGATTGGATTCTCTCAAGCTGGAGATTGTAAAGCACAGAGTCGTCTCGTCCTGCTAGGAAATATACGATTCTCACGCGCGCCATGCAATGGAAGTCGTTAATTGTAGGAGTGCTAACCAGAGTTTGAAGGATGTTGAGATTTATTGGCATGGTTATGTACAATAAAAACATAATGATATAAAGGGCTAATTTCATAATTATTAAGAAATTGCTTCATTTTTCAACTGTTGGTATTGTCTTTTTATAGCTGTACATAATGCTTATGTTTTGGTCTTCACTGAATCTGCATTTTATCAAATGCATTAAAGGGATAGTTAATTATCCCATAATGTATTCACCCTCAAGCCATCCTAGGTGTATATGTCTTCAGCCAAACACAGTCGGAGTTATATTAAATAATATCCTGGCTTTTCCAATTTTTAAAATGGGAGTGAATGAGATTTTGAAGACCAAAAAGTGCATCTATCCATCATAAATGTAATCCATTTGACTCCAGTGGGTTAATAAAGCCGAAATTTTCGTACGTGTTTTTTCGTGTTCGTCAGCCTAAAAATTCATCACGCACAGAAACCTTGCACACTGAGTCCGATGCGTATTTATTAAACCTTTGCGGGAAAAAAAACGTAAAAATACAAAATGGATTCGTCAAGCAGTGAGGATGATTTTGTTGTCCTCTCTCTTATTGAAAAGAGAAGAAAGAGAAAATATTACGTCCATCCAATCCTGAAATTGTGCCGAGAGGAAGCACCTCCTTATCAAGGAGTTGCGAATTTATCCCGACCGATTCAGAATTTACCTCAGAATGTCAGTGGAACAGCTGTAGGCTACAGGTTATTGTACCCAAATAATACATTAGTTATCGAATTAGCTGCGCAATCACAGATTAATTGATCCGAAATTTAAATCTGATTGAAATGGGAGGTTATTCCTTTCATAATCCAATCGAGAGTAGAGAAAACATAAACACTTGATCGAATTGAAAACTGAAACTGAAAGCACTGCTGCGCATATGTGCAATGATGTGCGGAACGAGCTCCATAGGGCGAGCTCCCCCCGGCCCTGAATTGTCAAAAAACCTCTCAAAATGCTGGCTGTGTATGCAAAAAACGTAGAAAATCGAACCCGATCCGAATTTTTTTATGACGAACGGAAGTTTCGGAGGTGGTGTGCAAACATGATTGACATAACGTGAGGTCGAATTATTTTTTAACGTGCGAAAATTTCAGATGCGAATTTCGGACTCAGTGTGCAATGGCCTTAAAACAAGCATTTTTAAAGCGAAATGTGGGAGGAGCTCGAGTTTTTTACCCAGCCATATTAGTTTGAACCGCGAGAGGCGTTTACTCTCTGCTGAACTTACGCTACTCCTACATCCTACGCCATATGCTGGAACTCGTGAACCGGAAGCTACAGTTTATAAAGTTATATTTATGGATATTCCTCTTACAAAAATGCATCGCTTCACTTTAGAAGACCTTCGTTAACCCTCTGGAGCCGTATGGATTACTTTTATGGATGGATGGATTCACTTTTTTAGGCTTCAAAATTTCAGTTATTATTCATTAAGAATAACAGAATAGTATACGACGTGCACAATATCGAATTTGGATCGGCCTCGTCTGAACGATACCCGATCCGGCAAAAATGGCAGTATCGGAGCCGATACCGATCCTGAGTATCAGATCGGCGCACCCCTACTTTAATTCATCATTTAATTATTATGATATTTTGGGCTTCTTTAAAAAAAAAAAAAAAAAACAAAGGTCATCAAGAATTTTTAGCAAGTAAAGTCAGTCGCTAAACAGGGTGCACACGTCTTGACAAGTTCGCATAGGAGAGCAAAATCCCAACCCTCTTCCCGTCTGCTCACCTCAGTCTGAAAGCAGGCAGTCGAATTCTCTCGTCCATTTCCCTGCAGAGAAAACCATGCATTTCCAGGACCCTTTTGTAAGCAAGACGCCCCCAAGGGACAGACTTCTGGGTCACGGATCAGTCGAGAAAATTTCCCTGTTGACATTTGTGTTCCTGGCACAATATTGACTTCTGAGGGGAGATGACGGCAACAATGCGACTGACATTCTGCATTGGAAACACGACTTCTGGAAAGAGAGTTGCAATGAAACCTGATTAAATGCTGTGCCATTGATGTGTTATTTGTAATATAACCTTGCTAATTATAACTAAACCTTTACCTAAGCCCGAGTTATAAGTTTTGTTTTAACAGCTGTTTCAAGGAAAAATGCTTGGTGGGAAATTATTGGCAGGTTTAGGGACCTTGATAAATTTGATTATTTTGCATAATTCTGTACAAGAGCAGAGCGTGAAAATGCAATTATTACTACAGTTACGAGGTGGAACACCACGGTAAAGCTAAATTTAGCAGTAACGCAGTGTGTCTACGCATATTGTGATGCGTTTTATTATTTTGTTAGGACGGGAAGAACCTCCGCACATCGCAAGATGCTGTTTGTGTCCTGTCACATGATCCACACCTTGCAAACTGAAAGGAGTTGGATTGCAAATGTTTCTCTGATTTGACTGAGCAGTCTTATTCTTTGCCTGATTAACATTCAACGCAAATTCTCTAGCAATGTGCCAGAGACTAAATCACAATTCTTTCAGCTTTTGATTTTTCTTTCCTTTTCATGGACACTTTCAAGGTATTCGAGTTTCTTTTGAGTGCTCTTAATAGTTTATTTCTGCCTTTGATATCTAATTTCAGTCCATTACCTGCAAGAGATTTCCCTCTTTCAGATTTGTGAATACAGATTTATGCAAAAGACTTAATTATTATGGCATATCTTCAAACGGAATCAAAGGATTTGATTGCCATTAATGGTTCAAGTTGAGACAAGTATGTGAAATTGAAAAGCTTACAATGTGCTGTTGGAATGTAGCAAACAATAGACAGAAGCCACTTAATTCCCATGAAATCGCCAATGCTGAGGTCTGTTTTCTCTTTGTTATTAACCCTCTGAGGACCAAGGTGTTTTGGGGTCCTTGAGATGTTCTGACATGTCCTGACATTAGTACATTTTTCAGTTGCTTATTAACATATTAAAGGAGCATTTCACCCATTGCAACATTAATCTTTATTGAAAGTGGATCATCTATGTAGTCAAAATGTAAAATAATATTTTAATTTGGTGCCCTCTTGACCTAGCCTGGCTGCGCCCTCCTACGCACTTCCGCTCAATTTCATTGAAATGAAATGAACTAGAGTCTGGTTGAACCAGGCTACTCTTGACCGAGAAAATAACCAAGGGGTGCATTTGTGTTAAAAAAATACAGTACCCAGAATGCCACTACATTGCACAGCTCCGCAAGCCACACCCACTAACGCACCCATCCACCGGAAGTTCGGAACAGTGCAAACAGAATTCACTCTTCCGTCTACAACGCTAACATTAGCTGTTACCAGAGTAAGAGTTTGAAATTCATTTCAAACAAAATGTTAGTTGGCTGTGGCGAGCAGGACGATCGAGGGCGAGGGATGTAAGAGGACGGCGCGCTGCGCGAGGCCGGTGGCGTGAGTGATAATGAAAGACACCTTGTTAGGCGCGCGCCGGTGCGTCTCTCCCGAAGGAGCGAATGTATAAAATGGGGAGCGACGACGGCAGATCGAGAGAGAAACAGGCCTGATTTTATGTTTATTTGTTTCTGTTGTGTGTAACGCTGGCTTACTTTCGTTTTGTAATTGTTAATTTTACTATTAAAATGTTTAAATGTTCGCCGGTTCATGCCTCTTTCTTCCCACAACAACAAACCCAGTTCACGTTACATTTGTAAACACATTAGTGAATTACTCGGCGTTTGTATTTATTTACGTATGGTGAATTACTGCATGATACCTGGATGTTCTGAAGGCGAAACTATCACAACACAAACGTCCGTGTACTCATCTGATTCAGAGATTTCCTCCAGGAGAAATTGCCATCGTTGAAATTCTCTGCAGCAGACAGGCTCTGTGTCCAAAGGCTGTAGCACGCAGCGAATGTACAGGCAACAGCAATCCGCCCAGCGCCAGAGTCAGTGCGGGGTCCTCGACCAAGACAGGCCGCCGCCTCAGAGCCTCCTGCTCCTCCATCAGCCTCAACTGCTCTAAACTTTATTGCGCCTCGTAAAAATAGCCACGAACATCGGATTCGAGCAGCAGAATTTCAAAATCCTCTTCTTCCATATCATGTTTAGTTTCTTCCATCATTATCATTAGGGCTGGGTATCGATTCACATTTCAATTTCGATTCGATTTCGATTCGCAAGCTCTCAGTTCGATTCTCGATTCGATTTTCGATTCTCGATTCCTGATTTGATTCTCGATTCAACTATAATGAAGATGTAATAAAAATCCTATATTTATAATTTATAAAAAAGAACAGTGGACATAAGTTTACTAGTGGTTAATTAATACAAGAAAATTAAGAGCCATAAACCTATATATAAAACACTTTTTATTTTAGGTACACTAAATGCATACAAAGATTTTGATGCAATATGCAAAAAAGAGTCGAACAGTCGCACAGCTTGATCAAACAGTATCATGTTATTTTATGTTTAAGATAGATAAATATATAAATATTTAGACATTTTTTACATTGATCTTACCTAAATGTTAATGTATTTTTTTTAAGAGTTTATGTATGGATGCTTGATTTCAATCTTTGAATTAAATTGAAAAAAGTAGCACAAATAAATACAATAGAATAAAGACAAAAATTAAGAGACATTTTGGGGTAGTTTTTTGGGTATGTCAGATATACTACAGAAACTGAATAAAGTAATCCAATGTAAAATAACACTGGATAGTCTTTTTAGTCCAGACTGAATTAAATACAAAGGCTATTAATTCTGATTGCTTACAATTAATACTATATTCTGTTGTTATGACAACAGAATTAATGACTGACACAAATGGCTGCGTTCACTTTAAGAACTAGTGCGCGAATCCATTACTGTTTCATTAACTTTCTGTCACACACGTTTAATGCTAATTTAAGACATTACCGACTGTCTTTACGAGGTTACTCACCAAGACCAGAGTTTTGACATAATGTTGCGTGTTTTAACTGTTAAAGCGATATAATCCAAGGATAAAACTTTTGTTTCTGGCGAGCTGTTTGTGAGGCGGATTTAGGCTGTGCACGCAGTGAAAGAAATCTCTGAGAGTGCGCGAGCACGGGATGGTTTAACATTGCTTGAGCAAATAAATGATAAATGTTAGTTACGATCATAGGTCACGATGCAATGCTGGCCCGATTGTGCAAGTGAATATTCCGTCGTGTCCCGACTCCTAAACGCGTGTGTGTATCGACAGCTGCAGCGCTTGGCGCTTGCCTAGTGCAGAGAGACGAGAAGATGCAGCACCGCGTCCGCGAGCCCTTTATATGGAAAAAAATCGATTCGTGGCCGTTGAGAATCGATTTTGAATCGACCACATTTTAAAAAACGATTAATCGAAAAATCGATTTTTTTGCCCAGCCCTAATTATCAAAACTTCATATCTCCACAGGGCTTGTTAGCTTAGCTTCCAAACAAGATGGCGGATATTGATTTCAGTCTCTGCAAGTGAAGTCCCACCCACTGATCTGTAATAGGCCTGTGGGTGAGTGGGTGCCACACCCTTGAATAATAGTGAGCTAATCATTGTAGTCTGTTGACATTTCAATGAAATGTGACTTCCTGCTTATCGTGACGCAGAATGACGATTTTTACGTCACGATAAGCAGGAAATAAAACACTTAAATCCTTATTTCTCCCATCTTGGGGGAAAATAAGGGGATAAACCATGACCATTCAAAAATATGACTGGGTTTCTAAAGATACAAAGCTTAATGCAAATGGGTGAAGTGACCCTTTAATGGCACAGCTGAAATCACACTATATTTAGCAGAAACAGGGCTACCATAATATGTGAGCAACATGTACATGTTTTGTATTTTCAAGAGAATATTGTTTATGCGTGGTTATTGTAAAAACTAAAAATGAAAGTTTCTGAAATAAGGCCACAAAACACATACGAAATATGTGTACTCAAGACTTTTGACTAATGGATGTTGTTGCCTAGGGTTTTTTCATCACAAAGATCTGAAAATCATCCTCCTAATTGTTCACATAAAACTGTGAATTGGGTTATATTGTAAATTTTTTTTTTTTTTTTTTTGCCAAGGCAATATGCGAATGGGCGTGAACAGGCCAGCCCCATCATCAATAATTAGGTGATTCTCACCTGAGAGAGACAAAAGACCCGAATTTCTTTCAGATGCCAAAGCCTCTAGGTGCCATTTGAAATTTTCTTCTAGAATGATCATTTTTTCAAGCTTGTATATTTAAGTTCAGTAATTTAACTTAAATGACAATTAATAGGTAGTCTTCATTGCCATTTAAAGTAGTATTACTCTTTGTCCCATTACTACAGACATGATCGATAAGAAACTACTCCTAAAAAAACTACATAGCAACACCCTGGTAACCATTCAGTTGATGCTAGTATAATGACAGCAGGAATAACGTAAAAATGTATCTGTTTTTCCTAATTCCTTCTCACGAGAGGTGAATGTTGGATCGTGAATGCTCATCTATGGCATATGAGCACCATCACTGAACTCTGGCGTCAGTCCAACGATAGCTCACGCCTCTGTCTTTGAAGTGTGGAAATGTTTGGCATCCCTCTTAATCCTTTTAATGTCACCAATAAAAGATGTTTTATTGAGGTGACATTGGGATTAGTGTTTAATTACCACTGAGAGGCATTTAAATATGTCTGCTGGTTTGGCAAGCTCAAGCTAGAGTAAAGGAGCACTTTACTGTGTGTTTTCTGCTGGCTACCCAACCAGATTAATGATGACACCATCATTTTGTTCATATGATTAGGTGATACAGTATGACATTTCCAGAGAGTTTTGTTGCTGCATACAACTGAAATACATTGGTATTTGATTTCTTACAGTTGTCACTGAACATTAAACTGAGGTAGAAATATTGAGATAGAAATATTTGAACCTTTGATCAGTTAATTCCCCAAATGGAGTGTGAAAATTAATATATTAAAATTAAATACGAAAGAAGCCATTTTTCATCAGTTCTGGTGTTGGTATTACTGTGTTTTGCATTTGAAGGTCAATATATGCTGTTTTTCAGTGTGATCTTGTTAGTATTCATTAGTTTTCATGTAGCACACACACACACACACACATATATATATATATTTAATACCACAATGGACTGTTTCTAAAAAAAAAAAAAACTTTCTATAATTAAAATTTATTTGAAATCATAAAATACAGATTTCATTGATATTTTGGTACCACTTTACTTGAAGGGGTGTGCATAAGACTAATATGACACCTTCATAATCATGACATGACATATGTTATATGTTTTATGCATGTTTGTGACAAGAGTCATTAAGTGTCATTCGCTCAGTTATGACATTTTAATGCAAATATGACATTGTTTGAGATGTCTTTGACATAAACCAATACATCATAACCTGTCAGTGTCTTTGTCATGACAACTTGACATTACTAAGACAACACAACCTGTCATAAACATGACATAGCAGATTAATGATCAAACTTAAGAGAGCACCTAGCTTTATTGGTTAACATTACGTTAAACTGTCATGTGGCTGGTTTTGACATTGTCTGTCGTGAAGCCATTATAACTTTTTAATGACAAATTCAATTAGTACCACTGTAGTTGAGGTCACAAAAATATTCATGACACAGGTATAATGCCTCATGACAGCCAATGTCAAAGCCAACCACATGACAGTTTAAGTTAATTTAATGTCAAGTTGTCATGACAAAGACACTGACAGGTTATGATGTATTGGTTTATGTCAAGATGTCATAACAAAGACATCTTAATGTTATATTTGCATTCAAAATGTCATTATTGAGCAAAAGGACTTAAGGACAGTCGTCATAAACATGCATAAACCCTACTCTATATTCAACATGTGTCATGTCATGGTTATGGAGGTGTAATTCTTGTAAATGAAGGTGTCAGTCTTATGCACACCCCTTCAAGTAAAGTGTTACTGATTTTTTTTTTCATAATTACAGTTGGCCATGTATCAGTGAGTGACTATTTACATATAAATGCATATAAAACAGCATGTATATTTAAGTGTTTTTCTGCTAAATACAAAGTTCTGTCATGAAACTATAGATTGCGCAGGCTGACAGGTCCTTAACTCAATCTGCTCAATCACATCATTCTCAATAGAGCACAGCTGATTGGTTCCTGCTGTATCAGTAGCCAATGAGATCGCTTCTCAACCTTTTAATACTCGGTCAGCATTTGCTATAGCAGTGCAGCACTCTTTCAGAAACCATCCAGCTTCCCCAGCTCCACCTGTATAGATCTGCTACAGGTAATTCATGTATGCTACACATATTGGTACCTTAGTGGTACATATTATCACCTAAAATGTACATATTAGTACCTAAAATGTACATATTACCTCATAAAACGTACATATTAGCACCTAAAATGTAGATTAGCACCTGATATGTATATATTAGCACCTAAAATGTACAAATTAGCACCTAAAATGTACAGATTAGCACCTAAAATGTACATATTAGCACATAAAATGTAGATTAGCACCTGAAATGTATATATTAGCACCTAAAATGTACAAATTAGCACCTAAAATGTACAGATCAGCACCTAAAATGTACAAATTAGCACCTAAAATGTACATATTAACACCTAAAAATGTACATATTAGCACCTAAAATGTACATATTAACACCTAAAATGTACATATTATTAGCACATAAAATGTACAAATTAGCACCTAAAATGTACATATTAACACTTAAAATGTACATATTAGCACCTAAAATGTACATATTAGCACATAAAATGTACAAATTAGCACCTAAAATGTACATATTAGCACCTAAAATGTACATATTAACACCTAAAATGGACTTATTAACACCTAAACTGTAGGCTACTTATTAACACCTAAAATGTACATATTAGCATCTAAAATGTACATATTAACACCTAAATGTACATATTAGCACCTGAAATGTACATATTAACACCTGAAATGTACATATTAGCTCCTAAAATTTACATATTAGCACCTAAAATGGACAACCGTCTGTTGAATGCAAACACAGGATCCAGGTTATTTTTCAGTCTGGCGGCCTCAACCCTGAGCTCAGAGCGATGGACAGATGGTCCATTTGAGACGCCACCAAACTAATCACGCTGTTCCATTAGCGAAAGTGTCTCAGATAAACGTCTGACTATGAGCACGCCCGTGGTCTCTTCGCCTTCCAATTACTCTATTGATGGCCGATGTTTTGACACAAATTAATTGGGTCACCATGTTGGTGTGACGGGGGAAAAGTGCTACGGGCAAAGTCATCGTGTGATCATGGAATAGCAAATCTATTCGCTGAATTTAATTGATTTACAATGAAAAATGCTTCATATATATAATTTATGGCCTGTGAAAAACTCTATTATGCAATATCATGTCTGAATAAAGTCAAGTTATTTCTTTGTTGCAGTAACATTGCCCTATCAAATAATGTGGTCAGATGTTAACATTTAATTTTATTAATACTTTGCAGTACATTCAAATATTTAGACATATGTCATAAAACATTTGTTGATATCTTTTTATTACATTTGAAAATAAGAAGTAATTTAAAACTAAATAAAATGAAATTGAAATTTGTTTCAGATATGGATTTTCATGTTATTTTCAAGGAAATAATATATTTTTTTCAAATGTGTTCACATTTGAGTTTGATGTATAAAATATACTTTGAAAATAAGAAGGAATTTAAAACAAAAAAAGAAATTGAATTTTTTTTCAGTTATGGATTTTCATTTTTTTTCAAGGAAATAATTTTTTTTTCAAGCGCATTCACATTTGAGTTTGATGTATAAAATACTTTGAAAATAAGAAGGAATATAAAAAAAATACATTTTAATTTGTTTCAGATATGGATTTAAATTTTTTTCAAGGAAATAATATACTTTTTAAAATGCATTCACATTTGAGTTTGATGTATAAAATATACTTTGAAAATAAGAAGGAATTTAAAACAAAAAAATGAAATTAAAATTTGTTTCAGATATTTATTTTCATTTTTTTAAGGAAATAATATATTTTTTCAAATGCATTCACATTTGAGTTTGATGTATAAAATATACTTTGAAAACAAGGAAAAAAAAAAAAAAAAAAAAGGAATTTAAAATTTGAAATTTGTTTGAGATATGGATTTTCATTTTTTTTTTTTTTTTTTTTCAAATGCATTCACATTTGAGTTTAAATAAACTGGAGATGATCTGGAAAATTGATGTTTGCAAATTTCAATTATTTTTGAAAAATACTGCTAATGTTTTAAGTTCTGTGCAGTGCAATATGCTGCATGAACACTAACACATCATCCATATGAACATTTTTTAATAAGGAATCAAACTTACCAAAAACCGGTTGTGTATTGCAGGAGTTTGCTGACGCGATCTTCCAGCTGGTGCGAGAGAAATACACAGAGCTGGCCGGCTGCTCCTCACTTCTGCACGCGCGCCATAAAGGCCTTGCGGGCATCGTCATGACCAGAGGTATGGCATCATTCACATCGCCCTATGAATTATTGAAGAAGTTCAATAAGGGGAGAGAAAGCACCTCTAAGTCTCTGTGTATCATATGAGTGTGTGAGCTTTGTATGAAATATTTAGTACTTTATCACCTGTGAAGAATCAACAGACAGAGATGCACATATATGAGAAAAAATATTCAAAGAGCAGTCAAAGAATAGACTAAATGATTTACAGGCAATGAAGGTCTCGGGTTGTTGTTGTTTTTTAGAGCAATAATAAAGGTGATGTGTGTATGTTTTTCCAAAGTTAAAATACTTTCCCTTATCCTAGATTTATATTCTGCGTCAACTATAAGTCATTCATGAAGGGTGCAAGCACTGTGGCACTATCAAAACATTGTTATTAGTTTAAAGCAACACCAAGTAACTTTTCCTCTGCGGTCGCCCTACAGGTTGGAAGCGGAATTGTCGTAAATAATTTAGCCTAGCGCATCCTACCGTCACACGCACTCTGTTTATCTGGCACCGGTTTTGGAATCACGATGACAGTTCAAAAGCTACCCGGCTGCTAGGGATCTTACATGTAGTTGTAGTCTACTGTCGAGTGCGCTCCACGTACCGGCAATCGTAACGCTTGCCATAAAGCAGGTCATATTTGTAGTTTTCTTAGGTCTCATTCGGACTACAGAAATGCGACCCGATCTGGCAATCTTACATAGCGTGGATATATCAGATAAAGGCACGACATGTCACGACTTGATGAACCACTGAAACGATTTCGAAAACATTATTTTAAGGTAAAAAATCTTACTTAGTGCTGCTTTAAAGGATTAGTTCACTTTTAAAAAAAAAACTTTTGCTGATAATTTATTCACCCCCATGTCATCCAAGATGTCCATGTCATTCTTTCTTCAGTCGAAAAGAAATTAAGGTTTTTGATGAAAACATTCCAGCATTTTTCTCCATATAATGTACTTCAATGGGAACAAAGTTTATAAATAAAAAAGTTAAAAAATAACAAAGTTTATGTTTTATAAGCTCAAATTGTCGCCTTGCTCTGTTCTGTGATGCGCGTTCGTGACTCTCCCGTTCGAACTCGTTCATCAAAATGAACAAATCCTTTTTCATGTCATTTGGTTCATTCAACGAACGAAATGAACGAGTTGACTCTGGAAAAGATTCGTTCATTTTGATGAACGAGTTCGAACAGGAGAGTCACGAACGCACATTACAGAACAGAGCAAGGCGAGCATTTGAGCTAATAAAACTTAAAATTTGTTATTTATTTATTAAAAGAGCGATTGTTTCGCTTGATAAGACCCTTATTCATCGTCTGGTGTCGTTTAAAGCCCTTTGAACAGTTTGCAGTTTGCACTGAAACTGTCTTTTGGACCTTGAACCGTTTGGTTCCCATTGAAGTCCATTATATGGAGAAAAATCCTGGAATGTTTTCATCAAAAACCTTAATTTATTTTCGACTGAAGAAAGAAAGACATGGACATCTTGGATGACGTGGGGGTGAGTAAATTATCAGCAAACTTTTTTTTTTTTTTTTTCTAAAAGTGAACTACTCCTTTAAGCATCCAATCAGGTTGATTATAGCAACAGCTCAACCAATGAGGTCCGGTGTGTGTGTGGTCTGACCAATAGCAGACTGGGGAAAAGTGTTGGAGAAAGCGGTTTATAAACGGTCCTCTTTTTTTGCACTTGTATGGACACTGACAGCTTTCAACTTAGATTTCAACTTTTGAAATTTACATTCTTTGAAGAAAATGTTTGGTTGCGTGTGCAACGCTACAACACTAGATGTGGTTTGTTATTGGTGTGTTGATATGGTTTTTTAAAATGCATTTTTAGGTTGTTGCTAGTGTGTTGTCCACCAGATGAAAACCACAATGATTCAATATATAACTAATGGTTAAGTAGGGTGGGTAAAAATAACACATTCATTTCTGCTATTAATGCTGTTTAACATGTTTAACACACTATACAAAAGCTATATACATATATATATATATATATATATATATATCCACTGTTGGTATTTAATGGTTTATTGTTGCTAGTATATGTCCCATGATGAGTTAAAACAGCTCAGTTGACTAGCAGGGAAAGGTTGGCACGATGTTTCAATGTGTTTGTGTAAGACACAGCTGCAGGCTTTCAGGAGTCATTGCAGGATCAGTATCAAGTTTTTCTTTTGAAGACCACAGCTCATCAATTTAGACTTCAGTGAGATCTGACCTAATCCCTGTCCTCGCTGCTCTGTCTCTCTCTTTCTCTCCTTCTCTCGGCTCCGTCTGCCTCACAGTAATTGCAGAGCATGTTTATTAAGACTGTTATCTTCAAAGATCCAGACGCCGGTGCCCAAGAATTTGTGGCAGGCGAGCAGACACGCGAACTTGACAGAAACACTAGGGGTTCTGTTCACTGCTCTTTGAGCATCTATTGAATCTTTTAGACTGGCACGGGCACCGGTGGAATATTAATGCGGGTCCAACTTTGAACCGCGGGACTTTCGCAGAGGGAGTCATAACCTGAGCGAGAGTGCTTCTCACAAGACTCTTATTGGATTATTTCATCTGGTAACGTAAAAGAAACAGACACCGCTTGAATCAGATGGTGCGTAATCGTGTTTCAGCAGGCGCAGTACGGACGCTGGGGCACTGGGTTTTGAACATCAGATGCACAGTTAGGCTGGTAAAGGGAACCAAACACGTCTGCTTCCACACTTGGAGAACAGATGATTGTGTTTAGAGCAATTCGGAAGTGGAAAGACTGATTTCTATGCTGGGAAACTGCATATTAAGTCCAACCAACACTCTCAGAAAAAAAGGTACAAAAGCCATCACAGGGGCTGTACCTTTTCAAAAGGGAAAACTTTTGTCCATATTAGGTACTAATATGTACATTTTAGGTGCTAACATGGAAATTTAGGTGCTATATGTACATTTTAGGTGCTAATATGTAAATGTTTGGGTGCTAATATGTACATTTTAGGTTCTAATATGGACATTTAGGTGCTAATATGTCCATTTTAGGTGCTAATATGTACATTTTAGGTGCTAATATGGACATTTGGGTGCTAATATGTACATTTTAGGTGTTAATATGGACATTTAGATGCTAATATGTACATTTTAGGTGCTAATATGGACATTTATGTGCTAACATGTACATTTTAGGTGCTAATATGTAATTTTTTAGGTATTAATATGTACATTTTAGGTGCTAATGTGAACATTTATATGCTAATATGTACATTTTAGGTGCTAATATGTAAATTTTTAGGTGCTAATAAGGTACCAAAATGCACCCTTTAGTTACTTTTGAAAAGGTACAGCCCCAGGGACAGCTTTTGTACCTTTTTTTCTGAGAGTGAAGGGTCTGAAAAGTTTTCTTGTTATGTGGCATCCCGACAAAATTGCATTGTATTCCCCATTTTTCTAAGTAAATGCATTATCAAATGTGTAGTTATGCTAGCTGTGATGTTCCGATAATTTCAAACTAGGAATAATATGGAAATGCAGTCAACAAATTTGGAACCGTTACAGAAAATGAACATAACGTTTGTCAGCAAGTCAGATTCAATATACAGTTTATTTAGTCTGTTTTTGTAGATAAAGCTCAATCTCTAATCATATCATTTTATATAAGCGTGCCATATTTGCTCAAAGGTTTACTTGCGGTGGGAATTATCTCTGGGACACAGTTTGTTAAATGGTGATGATGTGCACCGTTTTGACCTCATTTCATATTCAAACATTTTAACATGCAAGACCAACTTGTAAAGGATCAATTCACGAGCCTCTTTATTCCTAATGGCATGTAAATGACTCGGTAGATGATGACCTCGGCCATTTGCTTTATCCCTGAAGAAAATGTGTTTAATGCAAATTCATCAATTTTCAGTAATAATCGCTTTCTGCATGTATTTTTTTAACCAAAATATACTGTGCCCATCCAATCCAATATGGTAGTTAGACCTCCCAAAGCAGAGTATACGCATAAAAACCCATCTAATGATTCCTTATGATTTGATGGCCTCATAAAGAAGCTGATGAACTGCATTCTTTCCTTGTTGTGCGAAACAAAACTCATTTAGAAAATGTGGGGGTAATGATGCTTATTAAGCTCATATCAGCATATGGGCTTCCCCTGACAGACCTCCGCCAGAGTGACCCGTGCGCTGATGAATAGTGTCTTGCACAGACAGTTCACAGAGGAATACTCACTTTCCACTCGCTGAATATCACTGTATGTGACACTTGTTATGAATCGGGTGCAGTTCGGTGTCTTGTGACCGCAAATCAGCGGCGAAGGCCTTAGAACGATATTTAAGATTATTAGATAACATTTCGTGTTGCTTTTTCATAGTTTACAACTGTATTTTTGTAATCTGTAGAATTTATTATACTACATCAATTAATGTATTACAATATATATAAACAATACACTGTAAAAATAAATCTGTTAAATTTACGGGAAATAAACTGTCAGCTGTGGTTACCAGCATTTTCCTGTTAAAAATACGGTAACATTTTAGGTTTTACAGACTTTTTACCATATGTAATTTTACATCAATACACCCAACCCGATCTCATGGGAATTCGTACGAATTTTAGGGGGTGGCTAATCACTCGTACGAATTCGTACGATTTTTGCTAAATCGTACATATTTTACGAATTGACCAATTCGTACGAATTCCTACGAATGACCTACCCCTGACCCCGCCACTAAACCTACCCATCATGTGGGTTTGGACAAATCGTACGAATTTGTACAAATGAGTGAGGTCGTATGAATTAGTACCAATTAGCCACTTTTTAATCACTTGTACGAATTTGTACAAATTGGTTGTGAGATAGCGTAGATAAACCTATTTCATTATCTGATATAATGTTAATTTACTGACCTATTGACATATTAATATCTGGTTTGTACTATTGTAATACACTGACAGTCAATAATCACAGTACTGTTGAGAGTCACATGATCAATCAAAGACACAATCTTTTCACAAGTAGCTCGTCCACTAGAAACATTCACACAAACATTGAACACCATCATGGTAACATGTTGAAATTTAAAAAATGGAATAAACTTTAATTTAAGAACATTAAATGTAACATAAAACCCTAATGTATGTATGAAAATTTTGAAGAAACATTTATTTTAAAAAAATACATTAAATGTGAAGTGTCAAGCAGGGAATTGTGGTAATGTCAATTTACATTTTTTCACTGTAAATTATACGATGACTTGTTCTTTTTCACTCCCAAAAACTGCAAATTTAACGGTATTTTACAGTAAAATTACATTAAATGTACTATTATATATATTCAAGTTATTTACCGTATATAGTAAGGAAACTTTCTGTTAACCATGCAATTATAACAGTTTTTCACTGGAGTCTTTTACCGTTAAAATCACAACCACAGTGTGCAATATATAAAACCTCCTTGATGTAAATTACTTTTCTTTCTTTTATTTTTAAATCTTGTTAAAATATAACAAACATTATTGTATTACTTTGCATTGCATGTTTCAAAACTCTGAGTTTGATCATATTACCAAGCAATTAAATATCATCTTACTAAGACATATTATTGGGCAGGGACAACTGAAATGTAAATGCCTTTTATCTGTTATACTGTTATCTCCCTGATTTACATTACAAACATCAGAATGTCATCTTACTTTTGGCCAAATAAATAACAACATCTGCTCCAAATAGAATATTTTTACTCCATTTTGGGCCTCTGAATAAAATTGAGCCGTTTTTCCTCCTCGAGTGTGAGATCCATAATATGATAGATTGCATGGTTAAAGGGATACTCCACTTTTTTTTGGAAATAGGCTCATTTTACAACTCCCCCAGAGTTAAACAGTTGGGTTTTACCGTTTTCGAATGCATTCAGTCGATTTTCTGATATTTAGAAAAATATCAGTAACCAGACAGTTTCTGGTCTCATTGACTTCCATTGTAGGAAAAATATATACTATGGAAGTCAATGAGACCAGAAACTGTCTGGTTACTGATATTCTTCTAAATATCAGAAAATCGACTGAATGCATTCGAAAACGGTAAAACTCAACAGTTTAACTATGGAGGAGAAAAATGAGCCTATTTCCAAAAAAAGTGGAGTATCCCTTTAAGCCACCTTCGAAGCCATGACCGCATTACATCATTACTTGCATAATCAGATTACTTTCCCCAAGTAACTAGTAAAGTAATGCATTACTTTTAAATTTACAATCAAGTAACAGAGGCGTTGTGTGCGCTGTGTAAACATGACAGATATGGACAGATTATGACAGAAAAACTGATTCAGTATTCCTAAATATGAATACAAACAGTGAAATGCAAACTTAATATTACATAAAAATGCTATTAAATTACACACTTTATGTATTTAATCTCACTTTATTAATCAATGTATTAGCTGCTGGCCTTTGATGATCCAATTCAACCATACTAATGAGCTAATGAGCAGAAATCATTTCTTTCCAAAAATATAACTTTTTTTGGTTATTAAAAAGCAAGCCCGGCCAAGTCATTTATATGAAACCTTGCCAAGTATGTGGAACTACCGTTTTATAAAAGTAAAAAGTGCGGTAAAGCCGGGATTTACAGTGAATTTAGAAATGTAAATCATGTTAGCCATAAAAGACTGATGTATCAAATAATTCTCAACAATATATATTGTCTAAAGGTTCAATAAACTGTTCCATTTAAAATATTATGTCCTATCATCCCTTAAAGGGTTAAATCTGACTACTTTTTTAACAAATTCAGATTTTTTGACAACAAGGCGAGTCGTTCCCGGTACAGTGCGTGTCTTTGATACTGCGCTGTTCTCTTTCCTGTTCTTCACACAGCGGTCTACTGAAGGGTAAAGAGAGCGCCAGTCATGTTCACATCCAGGGTGTTTGCCTTTGCAACCACTTCACTGGCACAATGTGCTTTCTCCGAGATGTTGATGATTATTGCTCTTCTAAAAGCAGCAGTGCCCACAGGCCTTTCCACCCCCACACACACCGAGAGAAGAGCCTTTACAACAATTTCATGCCGGTACAGAGAGAAATTACTACACAGTCTTTTCTTTCTCTCTGCCATCACCAGATTGATCTAAACTATCATTAAATGGAACAGCATGGAGAGAACAGGCTGGGAGGGTGTGGTGCTTTGGGCCTTTTAACTTTCACTCTTTTCTGGAAAGTGTTGGGGATAGTTGAATAAAGAAAGATGCCTGAACACAAAACCTGGGCATGCTGGGACCCTACTGTGGTCTGTACCAATGCATGCTGGGATAGATCAGGCCAGGCGGGTGGAGGCCGGGCAGAACCAGCTGGCTTTAGCCTTCGGAGGAACATTCGTGACGTTTGGCTCGGTCTTTGATAGATGAAAAGGTTGAGTTCATCTAATAGTGTGCGAACAATAGAACATAACTCATAGTAATGGTTTATTGCTGGACAGCTCCACTGTTTTACACTGGATTTACTTTCCCTGGAGTTCCAGGAATCTCTTTTCCCGCATTGAATTGTCATCATTACACTGTAAAAAATAATCCTGTAAAAAACGGTAAACTAGCTACTGGCAGCTGTGGTTGCCAGAATCATACCGTAACTATGCAGTGTGTTACTGTTTTTGTGTTAGAGCATAGATCTCTTAAATTAAAGTTGTATACTGTAGCTGACAGTACGGTATTTAACTGTTAATTTCAAAAACAGTAACACACTGTATTTTTTACGGTATGATGCTGGCAACCTAAAGCTGCCAGTAGTTAACCATTCAGTGATACTCCAGTCTTCAGTGTCACGTGATCCTTCAGAAATCACTCTAAAATGATGATTTGCTGCTCAAGAAACATGTATGATTATCAATGTTGAAAACGCGGTTGTGCTGCTTCATATTTTTCAATTTCAGATAATCTCTTGAAACATTATTATGTCTTCTAATTTAATTTAATTTGTCCTTGCTGAATACAGTTATTTGTTTCTTTAAAAATATCTGTGTGTGTGTGTGTGTGTGTGTGCGCGCACATTTTCTTAAAGGAGTAGTTCACTTTTCAAAAAACTTTTGCTGATAATTTACTCACCCCCATGTGATCCAAGATGTCCATGTCATTCTTTCTTCAGTCAAAAAGAAATTAAGGTTTTTAATTAAAACATTTCAGGATTTTCTTCATATAATGGACTTCAATGGGAACCAAACGGTTCAAGGTCCAAAAGACAGTTTCAGTGCAAATTGCAAACTGTTCAAAGGGCTTTAAACGATTCCAGACGATGAATAAGGGTCTTATCAAGTGAAACGATCGCTCATTTAATAAATAAATAACAAAGTTTAAGTTTTATAAGCTCAAATGGTCGCCTTGCTCTGTTCTGTGATGATGTTCGTGACTCTCCTGTTCGAACTCGTTTATCAAAATGAACAAATATTTTTCTGAGTCATTTGGTTCATTCAATGAACTTAACGAACGAATTGACTCAGAAAAAGATTCATTCATTTTGATGAACGAGTTCGAACAGGAGAGTCACGAATGCGCATCAAAGAACAGAGCAAGGCGACCATTTGAGCTTATAAAACTTAAACTTTTTGATTTATTTATTAAATGAGTGATCGTTTTGCTTGATAAGACCCTTATTCATCGTCTGGAATCGTTTAAAGCCCTTTGAACAGTTCGCAGTGAAACTGTCTTTTGGACCTTGAACCATTTGGTTCCCATTGAAGTCCATTATATGGAGAAAATCCTGTAATGTTTTCATCAAAAACCTTAATTTCTTTTCGATTGAAGAAAGAATGACATGGACATCTTAGATGACATGGGGGTGAGTAAATTATCAGCAGATAAGTTTTTTTTTAAAAGTGAACTACTCCTTTAATATATATATATATATATATATATATATATATATATACTTTAATTAATTTCATAATTCATAATTTGCATGCAGAAACATACAGGCCCCTGCTGACTAGCATTACTTTTGTGTTAGAATAACAGCTAGTTTATTTAAAAAAAAAAAAAAAAAAAGATTTCAAAACTTGACAAATAATGATTAGTAAAATGTACCACATGTATTCACGGTTTAAGAAAATATGCTCTTGCTTTTTATTTGATGGTTACACCACATGACTGCTAGTTCTCCAGAGTTTAATTTCTTAGTGAACTAACCTTTTAAACTCAGTTTATCTGGATACATGTATGAATGTCCCATAAACCTGATATTAACAAGTATGAAAAAATGAGCTATTGACCGCTTCGATCTGGAGTTATGACTCATTTGGACCCAGTCTCTCTTTTCTTCTGGTTGCGTTTCATCTCTTTCTCCACTTCCCACGGCCTCTCCTCTCTCACTCTCTCTCGGTTCAGCGGGCAGCGAAAGGTGGAAGAATGGATTTCAAAGGCTATGCCTTTAACCCCACCTCAATATTAGTTTGTATTATTGTTATTGGCAGGCTGGTGGCGGCCGGGCCGCGGTGTGCAATTCCGTCTGGACTCCGACTGATAAAAGCTCATATGTTGCCTCTAGCCTGCAGGTCCGCATGAGGCACTGAACACTCAAATTTTGAAGCGATGGGGAGATATATATTTTTCCAGCACACAGAGCTTTATGGTTAAGCATGCTGAGACATCGGCTCACACGCTCGAGCTGTTCTGAGTGCAGAAATCCTCCGTATCGGCTCGAGCAGCTGTGGGACAGGTACAGCGGGACGTGGCAGGTGGACACGCTTTGTGCCGGGGTTGTGGGTTTCGTCTCGCTGTGCCCGATGAAAATGTCACAAGAAAGCTTTGTACGCTGATGACCAGTTACTCATTCTCTGTGTCGAGAACATCAGCAAAAGAACAGCTTTTACTGTGGACTACAGCAGAATTTAGAGTTGTGAATCCTGCTGGTGTTTTAGACGCTCATGTCCTTTTCTTGCATCAAATCTAGAGTGTTTTCTCTTTGATCCTTAAGTCTGAAATGCAGATGTGAAGGCTTGATCAATGCATTGAAAGTGTGCAGTGTGCAACTGTGGCTAGAAATGTCCAATGCGTTCTCATCGCAGGGTGTCATATAGTGACTATTTTGAAATTTCGTCTAAATCTGACACACATGGCACCCTTTAGCGTCAATATCACACACACACAGAGCTTTGTTTGGTTATGGGTAGTTTTAGGTCTGGGGTACACTGTTAAAAAAATCTCCGTTAAAAAACGGAAAAAGCGCTGGTAATTAATTACCAGCACTTTTTCCGTTTTTGTACGGGCACTTCCGTAAACCTTAGAACGGATATTTCCGTAGATTTACATGAGTTTTTCTGTACCATTGACGGACATTTCCGTCAAACCTAAAATGGAAAATTCCGTATTTTCTGTACTATTCACGGATAATCCTTATACAGAAATTTCTATTTTTATAGCATATATTTTGGTAGCAAATAATTCAAGAACAATATATACATATTGAACATGTTTTATTTCTGTAAAAATTTCATGTAAACATTCTTAAAACGCATTCAATGGGTAAAGATTGATGTACACAGACAGACACACACAATTTAACAATGTGCAAAGCACCATAAAAAAGTGCTTGTATTGTGGAAAAACTTAAGAAATTAAACAAACATGGGAGAAATAAAAAAAAGAAAAGAAAACATGAGCAGGTACTTGCAAAATATTGGTGTTGTACCAAATAGCTCACTGTGGTGAGCAGGACGGCCGAGGGACGTGAGAGAAAGTAGCGAGGCCGGTGTTGCGATTGCTAATGAGCAGCACCTGCGAAGCACACCGGTCTCGCATCTCTCACGAAGGAGCGGAGCCATAAAGGGGGAGCGACGGAGTGGATGATGGAGAGAGGAACAGGCCTGCTTTTGTTGGTGTTTTATATTTTATTTGGTAAGCCAGCAGTCGTCCGCGAGGGGCCGGATGCGTCTTAAACTTTTCGCGCTGCCGGGATCTTGTTCCCACAATGCAACGCGTAATTCAAAATAAGGGTAAAAGACCCGTAAAAGGCAAATACGGAAAAAATCCTTCACATTTATATGGTACATTGTACCGTATTTTTACGGAAATTTTTTACAGTGTAGGTTTAGGATTAGACCACTAGGAGGCGCCTATCTGCGTCTCATATTGACGCTAAAGGGTGCCATGTGCGTTGGATGTAGACGAAATGTCAAAAGTGTCACTATTTGACGCCTTGGGATGAGACCGGGCTGGAATGTTATGGCTAGAAGAATGGGTAAAAGAGTAGCAAAACTCGGGAGTGTGTAGATGTAAATTTGATAACTTGTACAATAGATATTCATACTTCGTACACTCACAGCTCTTAAAAAGTTGAATGTTAAGATTTCGAAGACAATTTATCCATGCAGTCCTATTGGAATCCAGAGGAAGCTTATGCAGCGACTGTCTTCTTCCACAATCAGGTGCTGGACAATATTCTGTATTGCTCGGTAGCTCGATCCGGTGGGCGGGGCTAAACTGGCCGTGTTGAAGTAGGCGTTGATCTTCTTCTGCGGGGGTGGTGTTTCATCCTCTCTGACGTCATAGTTCCCCACTTTGAAAAACGGGTCGTTTGCTGAGCCTGGTGTCAATAAAAGCTTTTATTGGACTAACAAGGACGTTTTCAGTTCTGAAACTTACAGGATATTCTTATAATATGATGACCTCTTAGATGTCAAAAGCTCTAGGAAAATTTGATTTCTCAGTTCATCTCCCCTTTAAGCGTTTTCCTCCAAAACGCTTAAAGGAGTAGTTCACTTTTAAAAAAAACTTTTGCTGATAATTTACTCACCCCCATGTCATTCAAGATGTCCACGTATTTCTTTCTTCAGTCGAAAAGGAAAGAAAATTAAGGTTTTTGATGAAAACATTCCAGGATTTTTCTCCATATAATGAACTTCAATGGGAACCAACCGTTTCAAGGTCCAAATGAGAGTTTCAGTGCAGCTTCAAAGGGCTTTAAGCAACACCAGACGATGAATAAGGGTCTTATCTAGCGAAACGAGTGGACATTTAAAAAATAAATAAAATTTTATTTGCACAAATGCTCGCCTTGCTATGTTCTGTGATGCGTGTTCGTGACTCTCCTGTTCAACAAAATGAACAAATTTGAAAAAATCTAAATGAACAAATCTTTTTTCGAGTCATTTCGTTCATTTTGTTTCACTAGATAAGACCCTCATTCATCGTCTGGTGTCGTTTAAAGCCTTTAGAAGCTGCACTGAAACTGTCTTTTGGACCTTGAACTGTTTGGACCCCATTGAAGTCCATTATATGGAGAAAAATTATGTAATGTTTTCATCAAAAACCTTAATTTCGTTTCGACTGAAGAAAGAAAGACATGGACATCTTGGATGACATGGGGGTGAGTAAATTATCAGCAAAAGTTATTAAAAGTGAACTAATCCTCGCGGGTGTCGTGACATTATCGCGTACATTGGGGGAAAGTATTAATTTCTTTAGGAAAAAATCCTAAAATGATAAAAAATCATTTATTTACCCTCATGTTGTTCCAAACCTGTATGAGTTGAACACAAAAGAAGAAGTTGGCTGTCTGCTTACCAGAAGAAAGAAACTCATACAGGTTTGGAACAACATGAGGGTGAGTAAATGATGACAGAATTTAATCATCCCTTTAATTCATCGACAGATATATGTGAATGACTAAAGGCTCTTCACATATTACATTTGTGTCAACACATAGTACTCACAGTAAGTCTGCTGTCAGATCCAATCTTATTAAGCTGCAATATGATGTGTTTGTGTTTTTGTGCTCATCAGGCGTGGATCTAAGACAGGCCCAGGTGGTGGCGCTATCAACCGGCACTAAATGCATTAACGGAGAATATATCAGTGACCAGGGCCTGGTGGTCAACGACTGCCATGCCGAAATCACGACCAGACGAGCCCTGCTGCGGTTCCTGTACTCACAACTAGAGTTACACCTCAGGTAAAGGACACGCATGTAGAGGACTTATATCAAGTGTGCCGCACACATCCTGAAAAGCGAAGACGGAACATTTTGATCACCCCCAGAGCGGATGATGTGTTTTTCAAAGAGTCAAAAATAACATGAGGAATGAATAGAGAGCAGCATGATGTGTGTTCTGATACACATTGTTTTTCCTTAAAGTCCCTGTAAAGGCAATTCTACAAAACAATTATAAATGTTACAAATGCATTGCTAAAACATATTACAAAGAGTGTGAACTGTGAAGTACTCCGTTAAACAGTTTTTCACCATTGCTATTTTATGGATCGTTTTACAAAAATTTCCTCAGAGACAACTGTGATTGGCTGATAATCCACTGTTACTGGTGAACGGGTCTAAAACGACTATCTCCCGCCTCAGCGTTCATCCTCCCGTCCCGAAAGCAGTATCACCTAATATCACCGTTGACAGCTTTCCCGCTAGTGGGCGTGGTTTCAGCAGCCAGAGGACACGCCCCCAGCGTTTGAGAGAATACTGCTCATTTTTTCAATATTTTGATTATCTTATTTTATGTACTTGCCAGCTTTTTTATCATTCAAATTTGTCTGGGTGGCTAATATCACATTTTTCTGTGGTGTGACATACCTAATTTTGACTTTACAGTAGTGCTGTAGCGGCGTGTCGATGATTCGACGTCAAAATTGCGTCGACGTCATATTTTTGCGTCGACGCTTCTTTATTTATTTATTTTTTGCATGTTCCCGGCGGTACAGCTTGCCACACACACGTGGGAGACCGAAACATTGCAGAATAGAGGACGAAGATAACTAGAAGTGAATGTGCTATCCATTAAATGAATCACACACAGTAAACAAACCTTTAAGAAAAAAAATTGCAATTTAGACGCGCAAACTGGGTGCCGGTGTGGTGAGACGTACAAGCTCGGGCAGATTCGGCTTGAAGTCGATCCCGGACACGGCGCCGGGCGCGTTGTTACAAAAAAAGGCATACACAGCCAGCCACAGTCTTCCTGGTCTTGCGCACCCAACGGGTCATTTTTGCCGTGCGCACATTCGCGCTCGTGCGGACGTGTCGAGTATAAACAAGGCTTTACTCCGTGTCAGCACGCGCTCTGATCAGTAGGTGAACTCCGCCTCCGACTCGTTTCCCTCCTCAGCTGATATTAATATTTAAACATTCTCTATGATAAAAAATGTTTGTAAAAAATATTTTAATAACACGGTTTTTGGCGGTTGTAGAGTTATGATGGTGTTCAAATACATAACATTAGACTAACGTTAGCCAGCTTATAGTATCTTGCTTGCTAGTATTTATTTGAGATATTGTTTTTTTATTAATTGAGCAGCAGAAAAAATATTCTTTATATTAGTCGTCCAATTAGTCATTCGATTAGTCGACTAATCGATAAAATAATCGCCCAACTAATCGTTTAGTTAATAATCGTTTACCCCAGCCCTACTTTACAGGTACTTTAAAACAATGCTCAAAATAAAAACTCTGTGAAGATTACTTAAAGGTACAATATGCAGGATTTTTGCAGTATTGTAGTAGTTCATCCCATTATCTTGTAAACAAGACATTTGCTTGCTTTCTCACAGATTCTCTTGTTATTTCCTGTGCTAATCAACAGCATGTCAGAGAGCTTGTTAAGAATGCTTAGCACTTGTTGAATCTGACACATTTTCTCACAGAAACACATTTTACACCTAGAAAAGAACTTTTCCAATTTCGATTCTTGGTTCATAAAGAATCCGCGTTATCATTTCCGTCCGGTCTGGCGTTGGAGGAATCATTGTGCGGCGGTGGCGGAGACTTTAAATGTCTTCCTCGATGTGGCAGATTGCAGCACAGAAAAGCCTCCTGTAATGTCATATTTGCATACGCGTCGTCCCAGAGTGCATTATCTGCAGCTAAATGGGCCCGCTTGGCTGGGTCTGGAGTCTAGTTTGGAAGATAAGTCATTATGCTCGGCAAATAAAATAGCACGCAACGGCCATCAGCGTGTTCCTCAGTAGACAGATCTGGAGCAACACGACTCCCACCCTTGACATCGCGGGTCATTTGTGTAATTAGCACTGCTTAGGTGCCAATTAGAGACGATGATGTTTGCGCGTGTAATGCGCTCCCTGTGCACAGTTCACCTCGTGCACTATTCCGAAACGTCTTTTGTAAGATGTCACAGCGAGGCGCTAATGCTAATTATGATGATGTGTGTAAAAGCGGGGCGGCTCTGCTGGAAACGCCGTGTCCTCCCTGCGGCGGGCTAGCCACAGATCATCCGGGTTAAAGAATTACAGCACGCCGTTCTCTCTGCCATTTATATTCGCCTTGTTCTGACAGAGTAATAGCGCGAGAGGGGAACGTGACAGTGACGGAGCTAGCCTTGGTCGCGGCAAGGCCAATATTTGTCTCCTTTGTGTCTTCTGCTCATTATTAGCCGGGAATGTGAGCGCTGAACACTTTCAGGCGTGGTTGTTTCTCATGTCTCCTGTCTTTCTTCTTTCTTCCCGCCTGGGGTCTGTGATCACTCTGAAGCAAAAGGAAAGAGGACTGGGAACAATCGATCTTCGTACGGCACAAAGACTCCTGTTTGAGACTGCGAGAGAATGTCCTCTTCCACATGTACATCAGCTCCTCGCCCTGCGGGGACGCCCGCGTGAACTCGCCGTACGAAATCACTTCAGAATGTAAGATCATCTGCTCGTCTGTGTCGTCTTGTGTGTTTAATCTTGTTAACCTTGTGTGTATCCGAGTGTCCAAATGCTTAACATGTGTCAAGGTTTCATGTGATTTCATGTGGTTTTGAAAAAATCAATCTCATGTTTTTTGCATCTTGAATGTTAGTGCAGACATAATCATTACTTTCAAAAAAGTTATTTGGTAACACTTTATTTTGATGGACCACCTCTTGGTTTGGAACTTGTAGGAACATTAAACAAATATCCCCTCTGGTCATCTATTATATCTATCCATCCATCCAATCTTTTCAATTTTGATTTACATTGTAGATTTTAACATACTGTATGAAGTAAACAATTTATTACAAAGATGACACTTGTACTCCAAATGTCACGACATCCCATGTAATAGATGAAAAAAAAATTGTATTCAAGTATATACCTCATTTCAAAATGACTAGACAAAGTAACACTGAAAAAAAAATACATTTAATAAATTAGAATTATAACAAATGTTGCATCCACATAAATCTTAGAAATGCCTTAATTTTAAAATACACTTCTTTACATTTATGTGAAAAGTGAAATAAAATGCACTTATTCCCTCACAAATATCATACCCATCCCTAAACCAACCTAGCTCCACCCCCTCATCCCTAAACCCACCCCTAAACCGACCCAGCTCCACCCCCTGATCCCTAAACCCACCCCTAAACCTACCTAGCCCCACCCCCTGATTCCCAAACCCACCCCTAAACCAACCCAGCTCCACCCCTGATCCCTAAACCCACCCCTAAACCAGCCTAGCTCCACCCCCTGATCCCTTAATCCACCCCTAAACCAACCTAGCTCCACCCCCTGATCCCCAAACCCACCCCTGAATCAACCCAGCTCCACCCCTGATCCCTAAACCCACCCCTAAACCAGCCTAGCTCCACCCCCTGATCCCTTAATCCACCCCTAAACCAACCTAGCTCCACCCCCTGATCCCCAAACCCACCCCTGAACCAACCCAGCTCCACCCCCTGATCCCTAAACCCACCCCTAAACATACCCAACTCCACCCCTCAGATCTGGATCCGACTCCGCCCCCTGGATAGTATGTACTGCAATTAGGTGCTACTGAGTTTTTGGGAAGTTGTACCACATGATATTTTACAACCTGAACTAATATGATATTTTCCACTTGTGAACTGGTATTTACCAGTGTGTTGTGTTCAAGTGCTTTTGTTGTGGTAATGTGGTAAACAGACTGAAGATCCAGACCTTTTATATAGCTGAAACTATTTTAGATTGCTTAAGTCATCTGCTAAAGCAAAAAAAAAAAAAAAAAAGATTTATCAAAACTGAAATGGTAAATAATGTGCTGTATATTTTCTAGATCATGAATAGTACATATTTTTGCCATTTGCTCTCCGCCATTTTGAAAAGGTCAAAGGTTATCTCATCTCGGCAACTCTTGCATCAATATATTCTACGAGGTGCCCGGTGGAAAATACCACATGAGGGGGTGTTCATGAGTATTATCCGCGTCGGCTTTTGGTATTTACCATAATTACCACAGCACGTGAACGCACCATAACTTTGCCATGTCAAATTATCAGATATTTTAAGAGACATTTGAAATATTGACCTCGACAGTGGATCTTTTCAGACGAAAGTTCAATTGTATGTGTGAATAGCACTCTTGTTTCCACAGTGCACAGCAACAGACACTTGGTGAAGAAGTTTCACAGCCACTTACGGACAAAGATTGAATCCGGGGAAGGGACACTGCCGGTGAAGTGCGCGGGTCCCGTTCAGACGTGGGACGGGGTCCTGCAAGGAGAACGGCTCATCACTATGTCCTGCACAGACAAGATTTCCAGGTCAGTATCAAAAACGCTGAACATTCACTCAAACTTCTGTACAAAGAAAAGACATCCAATGAAAGGTCTGATCCCAGTCAAAGATGGTCTACCTAATATTTTGGGTAGAAACCGTAATACCTAAAAAAATATATATATATTATTATTTGCTATGGAAAGTTCAAAATAACAACATTTATTTGAGATATAAATCTTTTGTAACATTCAATGTAACATTTTAAACTTGTGATCATTTAATAAACTCATTAAAGTATTAACAACTCTATAAGAAATGAATTGTAGTGTACATCTAAAAACTCATATTGGGAATGATCTTTTTCTGCCATTTTTATGTGATGTATAAGCTAGCTCAAGTCAGAAATAGTCATTTGACAAAAAAAAATATTTTGAAAAAAAAAAAATGTTATATGTCCCAAAATATTGTATTTAGCATGAAGTCCTGCAGTCTAGATTTAGCCTCAGTGTCCAAGGTGATATTGTGCCATTTTAGAGCGATTCAACGAAGCAGGCCGGCCATCTCTGAAGCGTGATTGTGAAGCTCAAGTGCTGTGGTGTATTGATTTAAGATTTATTTTTATGAGAGGATTAGTTTTTATGAGGGCGAGTTAGTCTCATTTAAGCAGGGCGACTTTTATACGGCATTATAATGGCCGAGGGAAAGGTTGGTGTGATATTTGCCTGGAGGAAGGGACTTATTCAAACCCATGCTCTGGGACTGGCGGGATCACCATTATTGTCTTATGACGAGCTGGGCCTTAATAATCCTTCAGTAATTAGCTTCTGTATGGGATACGTCACAGTGTTAATCTGCACCTTTCCAGTATGGCGCCGCCCATAGCCCCCATAAACAGCTTCAAACCCGTTGTCCATATTTTTTACAGTCTATGATATTTGCTAAGGCATTTCTACAAGAGGGTGTGATCACTCCAGTTTCAGACATTGTGTCACTTTCACTCCTATTTATCTATGACACTCTCTATGAATGTGGGAATCGCAATGCCCAGAGATAACTCACACACTCTCACCACGCACACACACACACACACCTGTGTTTGAGCTGACTTCCATATGTTTGATTTAATTATCACCGTCAGTTGGCTTCTGTTTGTTTACATGCACTTTGACAACCTGAGAAGTATGATTATGAACATTTCCATTTACTTGAACTGTCTGTTGAACACACTTCTTGTAAGCAGAAGTCGAGTCTATTATCTGTTGATATCATGATTTTGGGGTAATACTCTCAACCCATACTTTTAAAGGACAACTCCGGCGCAAAATGAACCTTTAGTCTAATTACACATTGTTACCCAGTCAACCGTTATCTGAGATTTGTTTTCATGATTGCCGAATGTAAATAGTTTTATCTCTAAAAACAGTTTAGCCTATAACGCTAGTATAATGCTAGTATATAGGGCATAGAGTAATGACAAATAAAAATCGCTTGTTATTACCACTAAAAAGGCTCAAAATAGCCCCACAGTAACACGACAGCATAAAAAGAGTCCCTACATTCAAACCGAAGCGTTGAGAACTTTGTCAGTGTCCATACAGTTTAATAAGCAGATGTTTTATACACACAGTAAATTTCGCGACTTCAGGAAGAAGCCATCTTGGAAAAATAGTCTCTACCAGTCGATCTACGAACGCCGATCCAAGTGCGCTGGTGAGATGTGAATAAGGTGATAAGGTGAGCGAGAACAGTAGGCTACGTGTACATATTGAAGACAAGTAAACGGTTTGTGTTTGTGTTTCTTCTGGAAACAACGGATCATATGAGATTCTGCACAGTTGGAGAAGCCTCTCGCTGCGGACATCCAACCCGGCCCCATCCAAGTGTGACGTCAGAAGCTACCACGCCCATGCCCAAATTGGACACATTCTCGTTAATATTTAAAAACCGGAAGAAGAAGATTTTCAAGAGAAGACTAGAAGACGAAGGTAACTGCGAAACAAAATGCACAAAACACACTTGCGGTTTTAGTATAAACACTGTTTAACATAATACGAATGAGCTGTATGAGAATGAGATTACCTGTTGTAAGCAGCTCTTAACACTTTATTAGTAGTTTGTAATGTGTGTGCGGCTGATCACTTGATTAGCACGCCTGCTCCGCAATTAGCGCGAAACCCCGCGATATGTAATAATAAATTGTCAAAATATCGACGTGATTCGAAGCAATAAGGTTTGATGATGTGTTTTTAGAGCTATGAATTATCTTCAACTTGCATATTTGGTCATTTAACTCCCCTGTGATGTCTCTTGGTGTATTTTGTATCAGTATACTCTCAACTGAGAATTTTATGTATACTACTATACTAACTGCATTATTAGCCTATTTCACCAATTTCATGTTGTTATTTGGATTAAGGGTAAATATAAAAATATATTATTTTAGTGTTTATGTGTGACCATACATCCTGTAAATCTTATTCTGCTTGAAAAAGAATATGAGATATATTATTGTACATTTATATTTACTTTTTTCATAGGCAATCATAAATGCCCTGGCTGTCTCCTGGCTGGGATATCTCCTCACAGGAGGCTGAGCAGGTCTTCCTTTCTGGTCTGGATTATCATTGCAGGTCAGAGTGGATTATTCATTATTTTTGCACAATGCCCAGTGCACCCTTTTGTTACTGATAATTCTGTTACAGTAACACAACGGTGACTCGTCTCTGATAACTATTTCAGTGAAGTGGAGGATTTTAACTGACAAATTGACAAACAATTGGCTTTATGCACAGCTGCACTACTCCCTGAACTTAAGACAGCTCCTTGTTTCCTGTCTGCCATTATTTGCCAAATTGATTAATTCAGGTGTGTCTGATTATTGTTGCCATGACTACTGAGGTCAAGTACACCTGAATTAATCAATTTGACCAATAATGGCAGACAGGAAACAAGGAGCTGGCTGAAGTTCAGGAAGTAGTGCAGCTGGGCATAAAGCCCATTGAGGAAGAAAGAAAGGAGACCATTCAATTGTTGGCTGTTACTTTTACATTTACACATTTGGAGTTTGGAATTATGTCAGTAACATGAATATTCAATTTGACTTTCTCTCTCTACAACTCCAACATTTCATAACTGTTTAGTGTTAAATCAGAAATATACATTTCAGTTGAACATGTTAAACTCATTTGTATTTCTCTCTCTCTCTCAGAGTTGAAGCCATTCCTGCAGCAACTGGTGGAAAGCGGGATCTTTTTGGTGCTTTTGTTCTAGCATAGATAATTTTGTTCTTTCGTATAGCCTAATATGAATAAATACATATGTGTATATATAAATAAATTCATGCTTGAATTATTCTCGAGTTTTGCCTTCTGATATCTGGCCATATCACTTAGTGACTGCATGTGCTGATTCCATCGTTATTTTATCTAATAATGAGCAAATTAGTTAAACTTAAGGAGGTTAATCAATATACAGTATAATTCAAGAAACTAAGACTCACACCACTTTTCAGTTGATTAAAGATTGATATACATTTAATTTGTTTTGTATAAATTTACATTTTTGTAAATGTCTCTGATGCATTTTGAATAAAAAAAACACATATAAAAACACATATTGAATATAAAAACACTCCTGAGATTAAATGTCTTTCGAACTAAAACAAGAGTCCTGTAACTGGGGTCCTAAAGCTGCAGCCTCCGATTGTGCAGGGATTTTTAGTATAGTTAATGTATTGCTTTGAACAACTGACATTGGTTATTTTAACAAAAAGATATCACACTTGCATAAATGGGTCATTGATGTATTAACACAAAATATTACATTAAAAAATTCATTTGTGACCAAGATATTTTGAACTATGATAATATTTTGATATGTTAAACTCATAAAACCAGTACAGAAGAGGAAGCGAGAGATTAACTGTTTTTTTTTATGTATTAGAACATTGTGCAAAAGTTTATTTATTTCAGTAATTCAACATAGCTATATGCCGTAATCATCACATTTATAACACATAAAGGCTTGAAATATCTCACTTTGCATATAATGACTAATGAGTATATTATATATTAGTATCAGCTTTTAGTTGAATTACTGAAATAAATGAACTTTTGCACGATATTCAAAATTTTTCGAGTTTCACCATATTGGTTCTTTAATTTAAGGTTTACATAAATTCCATTCTGCTGTTCTATTATTTGATTTCAAAGTAATTTGCTAGGCTATAACAGGCATTAACAGGTGAATTCTTAATTTGTAAAAATGCAATATTTCTATAACCACATAGAAAGCAATGTTTAAAAAAAATGTAAATTATTTTTAGAAGGGATAACTATAAGTGCAGTTTGGATCCCATATAATTAAGAAAGTGATAAAACTCGTTTTAGTTTAAGTATAGATGCTCCCTTATACGTTTATTATAGCAAAACCATGATTATTGATTACCATTTGTAACAGAAATACAAGAGAAATACAAATATATCGTTGTACGGTACATTGTTTACTTGTACTATATGTCATTAACTTACAAAACCAGTCAGCAATGCAGAGGTAACGTTAACGTATTGTCTAATACATCTGTTAAGGGAGTGATTGTGATTTAGACGATTCCAAGCCTGCCAAAGCGTCACAATTTAACTGCACCAATAATCTGTAGTGCCACATTTCTACACAAATAACCTTCCGACAGTCAGGAAGCAGCGGCTTTTTGCGCATGCGTACACGAATCACAACAAATCGAGTCACGTGCCGTCTTTGGACATGGGCGAGGCTTCCGACGTCACACATGGATGGGCGTGGCTTATGACGACACACTTGGATGTGGGCCGGGTTGGATATCCACCGCAGGATGCAGCGAGCTGTAGTTGCAGTTCAGCGCACTTGGATCGGCGTTCGTAGATCGACTGGTAGAGACTATTTTTCAAAGATGGCTTCTTCCTGTATTCGCGAAATTTACTGTGTGTATAAAATATCTTATTATTAAACTGTGTGGACACTGACAAAGTTCTCAACGCTTTGGTTTGAATGTAGGGACCCTTGTTATGCTGTCGTTTTGGTGTGGGGCTATTTTGAGCCTTGTTAGTGGTAATAACAAGCGATTTTTATTTGTCATTACTCTATGCCCTAGTATATACTAGCATTGAACTAGCGTTATAGGCTAAACTGTTTTTAGAGATAAAACTATTTACATTCGGCAATCATGAAAACAAATCTCAGATAACGGTTGACTAGGTAGCAATGTGTAATTAGACCAAAGGTTCGATTTGCGCCGGAGTTGTCCTTTAACTAAAATGATTAAAATAAGAAAATGTATTTTGCATGTCACTAAGCACATTGTCCACCCACTTTATCATTTTACAAAAAAAAAAAAAATGTTTGTAATTCCTCATTTTCTTAAAGGTAATTCTCATTAGATTCCCATCACTGCAATACTGTATCACAATAAAAAAAATGCTGTAATACAATGATTTAATGGTTTAATTCAGCATGAATTAAAGGCAGTACAACAAAACAGCAAAAAACATTTAAAATGCACATAATGCATGGGTTTTCATGATAGGAATTTTTGTTAACAGTAATGAGAATGTATGCCAATTTCCTGAATGTATTAAAAGTAGAAAACCATCTATGATATTTATTTTTATAATCTTTTTTTTTAATTAAATTTTTTTTATGAGATTCATCCAAATAGAAATGCCTCTCAGACCATAGTAACAGTATCTAGGGGGTGGGGCTTAGCAGAGGCTAATTTCAATAACTGGTAAAATACACCTTTTTTTTCTAGCAGGCTCTCCTTCATTTGCTCTTCCCTCATGAAACCCTAAAGTGTGAGTTGTAAACATGATTACAATAGAAGCAATGTGTGTATGTTAGTCTGGACACATCGACACAGACTCACACCAAGGTGAATCTCTCTCCCCTGGGCCATTCATCTGACCAATCAGATTGCATCGCCCAGGACCACAAGGGTCTGACTCTATCTGGCTAGGTCATCGTACAGGGTTAAAGTAATTACTTTTAAAAAAACACACACAGAATAAGACAGAATAGAGCATCCAGATCTTTTTTCTGAGTGCCACTCCTTTTCCATTCTATATCCCGCTCTTTTGTTGAGCCTACAACTCAGAGGAGCCGTTCATCAAGGTCACCATCAAGAGCAGGCTGGAAAACAGGTTTAAAGTCCTTATAGTCCCTTATAGAGCAACTCCATTCATCTCCACTGCCCTCAACCAGCGCACCCTGTTTTTCATCCTTAGTCGCAGTCATTTTTCTCATCCCTTCGTCATTTTCCCTGACCTCACATCATTATCTTCCATCTCCCCCTCCCGCCACAGGAAAGCTGCGCCGTAATAATGGGACTCCACTGTAAAAAAAAAAAAAAAAAAAATTGTCTTAATGTATAATTTGTTTCCAGTTAATATTAATGTCATAAGATTATTAAGAATAAGAAATATATAATATTGTGGTATCAAATAATAACAATAAAATAAAGTAAAATATATTTTATTATATCTTTAATGAAAACGTAAAAAAAATACAACTAATACAAATTAAATGTTAGATATATTGAGAACATAAATAATAAAATAATAATAAAATTAATAAAAAAAAGTGTCAGATTAGGCCCCACTGCAAAATTCTTTTTTAAATATATGTATTTTGTTTGCAGTAAATATTTATATAGCATAAGATAAATAATATCATATTTTATATGAAATAACAATAAAATAAAAAGTACTTTATTGTATTATATTTTATAGAAATGTAATAATAATGACAATAATACAATTTAAAATATTAGATGTATTAACAATATATATATATATATATATATATATATATATATATATAATCAGATTGATGGGCGTGCACTCCAATTACATTCCAAAAAATTAATAAATAAATACTTTTTAATGTTTCCAGTAAATATTTATACAGCATAAGATATAAAATGAAAATAACAGAAATATTCAGAAATATTTAAAATAGCAGAAATATGTTTTATAAATTATTACCAATAATAGTACTAATAAAATTAATAAAAATTAAATATTAGATCTATTAAGAATATAAAATAAAATGAATTGATAGGCATAATGGGATGACAAATATATCAAATAATAAAATAAAATAAGGATAAGGATAAAAATAATGATTTTTTTTAATTTTTTTTTTTATCATAACTGTGTTTGTATAAGTTTAGGTGGCATTATTCCCCTGGTTATTTTTTTTTTTACCCTGGACTCGATTCAGGGAGCTTCCTATTTTTCCAGAGTTATGATTGGTGTTATTATTGTCTGGAGGCAGTAAGGTATGCCAGGCTGATTGAGTGGAGTGAATGTTTAATTAAGTTGATGAGTGCTTTAATTGAAGGCATAAATGGCATGCCTGTGAATATGATCCGTCATATTCCATTTGAGTTTTATGTAGATGAACACATTATTTTAATGGTCCGCCGTTTTACAGCACTGGAGAGAGGGAGGGCAAGAGGAGGGAGATGATGGAGAGATGAGGGAGGTTAGGAGGAGGGTCTCCCATTTGTGTTTCTGCAGCAGCCAGATGGCTTTTCTTCAATGAGAATTAAAAGATGTTTCTAATTCAAAGCGTTGCCTCCTGGGTAAATTAATATTGCAAGCCCAGTCATTTCTGTTTTGCTAGAATCTCAGACAGAATGAGAGAGAATAGAAAATAATTTTGCCTGGATACGCAGGAGATTTCACAAGCAGATTGTTGCTCAGGTAAACGGATTTGAGACGCTGGGCGGCAGCTCTTAAAGAGCGACCCGTGTTAATTGACTGCTTGGGAAAGCAAAAACTATAATGGCTTATTAGTCATGAACAGGGACGAGCAGAGAGAGAGAGAGAGAGGGCGCCTGCAATCATTACCGGCATGATAAAGAGACATTAATTAAGCAAAAGAACACTGATGTAAGAATTAGCTGCTTAATATGATTGCGCTTTTCATAAATTCATTAGCTTACAGTCTGAGGTTAAAAACAAAATGTTTATTCAGTCTAGTGAGATTATGCATGAATTTAAAACTCAAATGTCCATTTTGTCATGTATCTGAATCAATCAATCCTTCCATCCATCCATCCCACAAAATTGGTACAAACTGGCTGAAATCATAAGCTCCAATCTGATTGGCTGTTTTACTGTGCGTTCACACCGGACGCGAATAGCGTGTCAAATTTGCGTCTACCGCGGCTAGTTTGACGTAAAAACAAAAGTTTGAAGCGAAATTTATGTGCGTCAGAATCGAAATTCGTTGGCGGCCATCTTTGATCGAGCATTCATCGAGAGAGTCGCCGCTCTGTATTTATTCTGGAGAGCAGAACATTGGCGTGTTAGGCGAACCGTTTGACGAGTTTCACCATTTGCTCGCTCCAGGACGGCCGCTGTCAGCGGTACTTCTGCCTGTCCCACGCTCAGTTTGATGACCTGTTATTGTCCTGCATCGGAGCGAAGATCCTCATTCACCTAATCTGTCATTTGTTTTGATGATAAATAGAGCCAGCCTCCAAAAGTTATTAACCTGTCCTGTGATTTTTTTTCTCTCTCTCACGTCCAGACACGAACTTATGCACATGTATGTTGGTTGTCTTTGTATAATAATAATATAATCTAGATATGGAATAAATAACATTCAATACAAAATGAACATGTCTCGTTTATTGAAATAAAGTTTTAAGTGATAAAATATTTGCTTTGTTGTGCATAAGAACCACACCAGGCATTTAGTCATATTACAAAACAATTTATTGAAGCATCCAGATACTTCACCACATGAGCAAGCAGCTAGGCTCCTGATTGGTTAACGCGGCGCGAATTGACACCAAAGTTCAGATTTTTCAGCTCGAATTCAGGCACGAATTCGCGTCAAACTCTCGAATGCACAAATTGCACTAAATCCATTTGCATGCCAGACGGTCAATTCGCGCCATTTACGCGAACTTGACACGCAAATGAGACGTATTCGCATCTACCTTGCCACGCTTTACTCCTCATTCGCACCGCAGGAATTTTTACGCGCGTAACACGTCTTTGAATTGACTTAACATTGTAATTATTCGCGCTTGACGTGCTATTCACGTCTGGTGTGAACGCACCATTAACACAATTTTCGGGAATACGGGGTTGACTTAAAGGGCACTTATGAAGAATACATACCTAATACACCTTCTGATCAGGAGTCTTCCTGTCTAAAGGTTTGGTCACATTTACTGTTGTTTGCCGAATATTAGCAAGATAAATCATTTCAATAGAAAAACACGTGATCTGGAATTTGGTTTGAGGGCGAAAGCTTTTTTTCCTGCAGATTTCGCAACGATTCAAGTCGTCCATGCTGATTTGCTGCATTGACGGTTTTAAAGTGACCCCCTCTGCACTCTCTATAGGTGGAATGTGCTCGGCCTGCAGGGGGCGCTGCTCAGTCATTTTGTGGAGCCGGTGTATCTGTACAGCCTGACGGTGGGCAGCCTGAGACACACGGGTCACTTCTCGAGGATGATGAACCACCGGATGGAGAGACTCGGCCCTCTGCCCAACTGCTACCGCCGAAACCAGCCTTTACTCAGCGGTACTTTCTTTTCTCTATTCACTAAATGTTAAATATCTGAGCAAAAGTATGTTTACGAACGTGTTTGTTTGGTCAGTTAGCATTATAAAATATGAATGTCCCTGCTAAAATGTAAAATGTCTACTTGCACTGCTCCAATCAGGAAACCAGCATCAACTGGCATGGGAGGTGGATGCTAAAGGTAAGAGTAATGGAGGCCAAGAAGAAAGAGCTGTGTTTGTAAACCTCTCTCCCATGGCCTCGAAATTCGCTCTTGTGACTCATGTCCACCTCCCATGCCGGTTGACTGTTTTACAAGTAAGTTAAGTAAGCCATCTCATGCCCACAGCTTTCAAAGTGTGGATGGACCAGTTTGACAGATGCACAGTACAGCTTCTTTTTATACTCTTCCAGATGTCAGAGGTCAGCATGAGTCATGTCATTTACAGGACATTCATTCGGAAGGATAAAAATAGTGATGGATAAAGTTTAAAACATACCCTTTCTTATTTCTCTCCATGAATTTGCCGACCTGAACACATTTCCCAAACAGGAACATAGTGTCAGCCCAGATCAGGCCAACATCTGGCACGCGTGGAATCCACATGTACCAGATGTGACCCGGATCTGGGCCGACACTATGTTACTGTCTGGGTTTTGTAGTCTTTCAAACACAAATTGCATAAATGTGGATACTCTCTGATCTCCTTATACTAATGCTCATCAATTTAGCTTTTTAAAAATGTTTTCCTCTTCCTGTATTGTATTGCTCTTTCCGCATTCTTCTAACTACTGCACAATACATCACGACTTTGCATGTGTAACATAGGCCAGTAAGAGCTGTGGATGTAAACCTCACTCCCCTGGCCTCAAGACACATTATACATGTTCTTTAGTGTACTTGTTAGCACAACTGCCTCCCAAACTGGCGACTCCGGTTTGAATCCTGCCCCGAGCAGGTCTAGTAGGATCGGCCACATTTGGTGCCGTGACCCGGATGGGAGTGAGGTTTAGGGGGGTGGCTGTAACTGTAACCTCACTCCCCTGGCCTAAAGCAGCACGTTAGCTAGTGAATGACGCTAGAGGCTGTGGTCTTTAGCGTCTTTGTTAGCGCAGCCGCCTCCCACGCCGGTTCTATTCCCACTCAATTACACGTATTGCCACTTAGTAGACTCTGTTTCAATTCACCTTGCGATGCAATGTTGAACGTGCACTGCCTAAGCGAACACAAAAATTGAGCTGCACATCAGTACTGACCCTTCTGAAGGCGAAAATGATGTCACATGGACAGTCGCGAAACAAGGACGACAAAAGTATACTTTGGGCTTTACACTAGCAAGCCCAAGGTTATAGGTTTAATTCTAAGGGAACACGCATATCAATAAAATGTATGGCTTGAATGCACTGGTAAACCTCAGGCCTTGCCAATGCTCTAGCAGATGTGACCTTAAGCGCACAGAGGACACTCTGTCTCGCTCCATCACTTTGTTAAACTGCTCTCTTGAGCCTCAGTATGGCAGACGGACTGTTCTATTGGATCTACCCATCCTCCAAGTCAATCTCATCAAACACCTTATCACTTCAATTGAAGAGGAGAGAGATCCATTCACTTTTCCTCTCACGCCCAGTGGGCCGCATGTCTCCGGCACGGCCCTTTTCACCACCATTGATGAGCTTCTCTTCCTTTGTCTGGGCTCTCTTGTTGGGGAAAATGGACTGGTTATTTTAGGCATCGCCATCAAAAAGAGTGCAGAGTTCCCAAGAAGCGGCCGAGATCTCTTATCATACGGGAAGCAAATGTGATGCTGTCCTTAGTGGTCAAACCTGCTTCTAAACGCTCAGATGCTTTAGCACAGCAGATTAGGTATAATATCACAGGTAGTGTTTTAGCAGAATTCTAGTGTAAAACACTCAAAATTCATTAATGACAGTAAATCAGTAAATGAAGACAGCTTGAGGGAAAATAAAAATGAATTGAATGAAAAAACTTTTCCTGTGACTCATTATTTGTTTATTATTGACTCATTAATTAGTCATACTTATGCACAGAGGTCATTAAAATGTGTTTTACTTAACGTAGGCTGCATTTTAATATGCAAGTGTTAGATTAAAACTCCAAATAACAGTATGTTTACAAACAATGTTCTGTATAATGAATGTACAGAATATGAAGGTGCTAAAAGGTTAAGAAATATTCAAATAATATACTCGTACATGAGATGAAAACTTTCTTAGTCTTCTAAAAAATATTTTTATTCGACATGGAGGTGGTTACCTCATGGACACCATGTTGCGATCACATGACCAGCTGTGTCACACAATTGAAAATCCATTCAGATTGAATCCATGAATATACATTTAAAAAGAAAAGGAACAAAAGATAGACTCATGCAGTTAGTAAACAAACTTAATGCATCCAGGCCAGCAGGTTTAAGTATAAAGTCCAAAACTACCGGGATGAAGAGCTAGCAAAGCAATAGACAAAGCACACTACTGTAGCTCAATCCCACCCGGAGCAGGTCTAGTAGGATCGGCTACATTTGGTGCCGTGACCCGGATGGGAGTTAGGTTTAGGGGGGTGGGTGTAACATAGGCCAAGAGTGCATGTAAACCTCACTCCCCTGGCCTAAAGCAGCGCATTAGCTAGTGAATGACACTAAAAGAGGGGTGCCCAACCCTGCTCCTGCCCATCTTCTGTCCTGCACAGTTTATCTCCAACCCTAATCAAACACACCTGAAGCAACCAATTAAGGTCTTCAGGATCACTTGAACAGTAAAGGCAGGTGTGTTTGATTAGGGTTGGATATGAACTGTGCAGGACAGTCGATCGGCAGGAGCAGGGTTGGGAACCCCTGCGCTAGAAGTTGTGGTCTGTAGCGTCCCTGTTAGCGCACCCGCCTCCCATAACGTCCCATAAAGTTACATAACTAGTTTAAGCAGCAAGACTTCTGCTTCACCAGCTAAATTGGCATTAAACCAGCATTAAACCAGATTAGACCAGCCAATGGACCAGACTGGAAACTCAAATTCATGTTGTAGTGGTGAAGGTGCCGTGTCTAAATGGTAACCTTCATACTGAGAAACTCTTACATCCTAACCTTTGACAGCAAAAATGAGATTGCAGGACTTAAGTGAGGATGTCCTTCAAATACGAGACACGCACTTTAGCACTTAAGAATAGCTTTATGTCAAATACAGAGCGATCACATTTAGTAGCATCTTGTGTGAAATACTCGGCATGATGGATAGACGACAACATTGTGACTGACAGTAAATGATGAAGCCTGCTCCAGGTAAAATACAAATTAAGTGCTCTATTATAGACAAATAGGGATAAACGGAATGAAGAGTGTGAAATGACACCGTGAAAGAGTGAGCGAGGTTCCAAGAAGCTCCGTTACGGCATTAAAGGATATGCACATTACTATAGCAGACCATTTAGTCCACCTCTTTGAAGTCCTGGATAGAGATTCTGAGATTTGCTGAGAGGGTTGAAGGAATAGTTCATCTTAAAATTAAAATGCTATATGACTTACTTTCTAGTTTTGCTCTTTTTCAGGATAGGAACTCCAGCAAATAATGCATCAAATGTGTCCTTTTCCTCAATATTTCTCAGCAGAAAGTCAGTCGCACTGTTTTGAAATGGGAATGGATCAGTAAAAGAACAATCCCTTTAGGGGTAGCATGCTAGCATGTTTTGCTAAACATAAACACCAAATTTATTTGCAGTAAATGTTAGCACAGCTGTCAAAATTCTCTCCTTTATCAATACTCTCCACAGATTAGCAAACATGCTACCGCATTAAAACATGTTACTCCATTGTGTTTCATGTAAATCATTCCAGAAGTCGGCAGCTCATGGGCGCGCTATCATACTCTCCACTTTAAGGAAGAAAGAATGCCATGCTAATTGGTGCAGCGATGCGGCAATGATTGAGGAGCCCGAGAGATCCTTTGTGCCTGGAACCAGTGTTTACCTCAAAGATAGCACAGACGACACACAGACATGCTCGCTTGCTAATGAAACACTTCAGCAATCACATGCTAAATAGAACCTCCCTCGAGTGCTCTTGCTTTCTCTAAGTCTCGCACTCTTTTCTTGCATGCGCAGGCCTGAGCAACAGTGACTGCAGGCAGCAGGGGAAGTCCGTGTGTTACAGTGTCAACTGGACGGCAGGCGACACCCAGCTGGAGGTTCTCAACGCGTTTACTGGGAAGAGGAGGGACTCCGGGGCTCCGTCCAGACTCTGCAAGCATGCGCTTTTTGCACGCTGGATCAGACTCTATCGCAAGGTGAGCTTACTTTATTTAACACAACAGACATGATGTCAGCATCTTAAATTGTAAAGTGACATGAAGGCACACACACTAACTAGGTTCACAATTCATGACACACGCAGGCATTTGCATTCTAAGTGTTGCCACTAGGGGCACTATAGCAAGCATTTGCTTAAAGGGTTAGTTCACCCAAAATTGAAAATGATCCCATGAGTTACCATCCTCCACTTTTATAATGGATAGGTGCACTTTTATGATAGATGCACTTTTATGATGGATAGATGCACTTTTATGATGGATAGGTGCACTTTCATGATGGATAGATACACTTTTATGATGGATAGGTGCACTTTTATGATGGATAGGTGCACTTTTATGATGGATAGGTGCACCTTTATGATGGATAGATGCACTTTTATGATGGATAGGTGCACTTTTATGATGGATAGATGCACTTTTATGATGGATAGATGCACTTTTATGATGGATAGGTGCACTTTTATAATGGATAGATGCACTTTTATGATGGATAGGTGCACTTTTATGATGGATAGATGCACTTTTATGATGGATAGATGCACTTTTATGATGGATAGGTGCACTTTTATAATGGATAGATGCACTTTTATGATGGATAGATGCACTTTTATGATGGATAGGTGCACTTTTATAATGGATAGATGCACTTTTATGATGGATAAATGCACTTTTATGATGGATAGATGCACTTTTATGATGGATAGATGCACTTTTATGACGGATAGGTGCACTTTTATGACGGATAGGTGCACTTTTATGATGGATAGGTGCACTTTTATAATGGATAGATGCACTTTTATGATGGATAGGTGCACTTTTATAATGGATAGATGCACTTTTATGATGGATAGATGCACTTTTATGATGGATAGATGCACTTTTATGATGGATAGGTGCACTTTTATAATGGATAGATGCACTTTTATGATGGATAGATGCACTTTTATGATGGATAGGTGCAATTTTATAATGGATAGATGCACTTTTATGATGGATAGATGCACTTTTATGATGGATAGATACACTTTTATGATGGATAGGTGCACTTTTATGATGGATAGGTGCACTTTTATGATGGATAGGTGCACCTTTATGATGGATAGATGCACTTTTATGATGGATAGGTGCACTTTTATAATGGATAGATGCACTTTTATGATGGATAGGTGCACTTTTATGATGGATAGATGCACTTTTATGATGGATAGATGCACTTTTATGATGGATAGGTGCACTTTTATAATGGATAGATGCACTTTTATGATGGATAGATGCACTTTTATGATGGATAGGTGCACTTTCATGATGGATAGATACACTTTCATGATGGATAGATACACTTTTATGATGGATAGGTGCACTTTTATGATGGATAGGTGCACTTTTATGATGGATAGGTGCACCTTTATGATGGATAGATGCACTTTTATGATGGATAGGTGCACTTTTATAATGGATAGATGCACTTTTATGATGGATAGGTGCACTTTTATGATGGATAGATGCACTTTTATGATGGATAGATGCACTTTTATGATGGATAGATGCACTTTTATGATGGATAGGTGCACTTTCATGATGGATAGATACACTTTCATGATGGATAGATACACTTTTATGATGGATAGGTGCACTTTTATGATGGATAGGTGCACTTTTATGATGGATAGGTGCACCTTTATGATGGATAGATGCACTTTTATGATGGATAGGTGCACTTTTATAATGGATAGATGCACTTTTATGATGGATAGGTGCACTTTTATGATGGATAGGTGCACTTTTATAATGGATAGATGCACTTTTATGATGGATAGATGCACTTTTATGATGGATAGATGCACTTTTATGATGGATAGGTGCACTTTTATAATGGATAGATGCACTTTTATGATGGATAGATGCACTTTTATGATGGATAGGTGCACTTTTATAATGGATAGATGCACTTTTATGATGGATAAATGCACTTTTATGATGGATAGATGCACTTTTATGATGGATAGATGCACTTTTATGACGGATAGGTGCACTTTTATGACGGATAGGTGCACTTTTATGATGGATAGGTGCACTTTTATAATGGATAGATGCACTTTTATGATGGATAGATGCACTTTTATGATGGATAGGTGCAATTTTATAATGGATAGATGCACTTTTATGATGGATTGGTGCACTTTTATAATGGATAGATGCACTTTTATGATGGATAGATGCACTTTTATGATGGATAGGTGCAATTTTATTATGGATAGATGGACTTTTATGATGGATAGGTGCACTTTTATAATGGATAGATGCACTTTTATGATGGATAGATGCAGTTTTATGATGGATAGGTGCACTTTTATGATGGATAGGTGCTCTTTTATGATGGATAGGTGCACCTTTATGATGGATAGATGCACTTTTATAATGAATAAATGCACTTTTATGATGGGTAGGTGCACTTATGATGGATAGGTACACTTTTATGATGGATAGGTGCACTTTTATGATGGATTGGCACACTTTTATGATGGATAGGTGTACTTTTACGATGGATAGGTGCACTTTTATGATGGATAGATGCACTTTTATGATGGCTAGATGCACTTTTATGACGGATAGATGCACTTTTATAATGGATAGGTGCACTTTTATGATGGATAGATGCACTTTTATAATGGATAGGTGCACTTTTATGACGGATAGATGCACTTTTATAATGGATAGGTGCACTTTTATGATGGATAGATGCACTTTTATAATGGATAGGTGCACTTTTATGATGGATAGGTGCACTTTTATGATGGATAGATACACTTTTATAATGGATAGGTGCACTTTTATGATGGATAGATACACTTTTATGATGGATAGGTGCACTTTTATATTGGATAGGTGCACTTTTATAATGGATAAGTGCACTTTTATAATGGATAAGTGCACTTTTATGACGGATAGATGCACTTTTATAATGGATAGGTGCACTTTTATGATGGATAGATGCACTTTTATGATGGATAGATGCACTTTTATGACGGATAGATGCACTTTTATAATGGATAGGTGCACTTTTATGATGGATAGATGCACTTTTATGATGGATAGGTGCACTTTTATGATGGATAGATGCACTTTTATAATGGATAGGTGCACCTTTATGATGGATAGGTGCACTTGTATGATGGATAGGTGCACTTGTATGATGGATAGATGCACTTTTATGATGGATAGGTGCACTTGTATGATGGATAGATGCACTTTTATGACGGATAGATGCACTTTTATAATGGATAGGTGCACTTTTATGATGGATAGGTGCACTTTTATGATGGATAGGTGCACCTTTATGATGGATAGATGCACTTTTATGATGGATAGGTGCACTTTTATAATGGATAGATGCACTTTTATGATGGATAGGTGCACTTTTATGATGGATAGGTGCACTTTTATGATTGATAAATGCACTTTTATGATGGATAGATGCACTTTTATAATGGATAGATGCACTTTTATGATGATAGGTGTACTTTTATGATGGATAGATGCACTTTCGTCATGGATAGATGCACTTTTATGATGGATAGGTGCACTTTTATGATGGATAGATGGACTTTTGTCATGGATAGATGGACTTTTATGATGGATAGATGTACTTTTATGATGGATAGGTGCAATTTTATGATGGATAGATGCACTTTTATGACGGATAGATGCACTTTTATAATGGATAGATGCACTTTTATGATGGATAGGTGCACTTTTATAATGAATAGATGCACTTTTTTGATGGATAGGTGCTCTTTTATGATGGATAGGTGCACTTTTATGATGGATAGGTGCACTTTTATAATGGATAGATGCACTTTTATAATGAATAGATGCACTTTTATGATGGATAGGTGCACTTTTATGATGGATAGATGCACTTTTGTCATGGATAGATGCACTATTATGATGGATAGGTGCACTTTTATGATGGATAGATGGACTTTTGTCATGGATAGATGCACTTTTATGATGGATAGGTTCACTTTTATGATGGATAGATGCAGTTTTATCATGGATAGGTGCACTTTTATGGACTTCAAAAAGAAAAAGAAACAGAAACATATATGAGAAACACACACACACACACATATATATATATATATATATATATATATATATATATATATATATATATATATATATATATATAACTATGATTGTATTCGTCTGGAAGAAGAATATCATACACCTAGGATGACTTGAGGGTGAGTAAATCATGGGCTAATTTTCATTTTTGGGTGAACTATCCATTTCAATGTAGAAATAACCTGATTTCATAATTAAACGCCACTAGCTAACCTTAACATACCATACTCTAGTCAAAACGTTCAGCGTTAATCATTTTCCATACTACACGGCGTCTTGAAAAGTATGCAGTGTTCAGGACATACCGCACAGTATGCAGTACACTTGTATTTTATTACCAACATAGCCATAAATTTGGACTGAAACAGGAGTTGCAATAGTCTTTTCTTCCCTGTTGTGACGTATATCTGAGTGAACCGGCTCAACCTAGGAGCGGGACTTGATTTGATCCACCGGGAATTGATTACATCGTTGTTGTTTGTTAATTGCTGTGATCTCATGTGAGTGACAGGTTGCTGTTGGGGAGGGATAATTATCCTGCCCTCGCGCCGGTACACACTCATCAGAGAAGAGATGGCAGTGGGAGAGGAAGGGGAAGTTAATGTTTACTTAAAAAAATAATGATGTGCACAGATATATCATTTACAATAAACACTGGAATATTCTATAAAAAAAAATAACAACCGCCAATTTTGATTTCATAGTGACTTTTTATAGCCGCTTTTCCACCATAAGGTCGAATGGTTTTAAGAACGCTTGCAGTTATATTTCCATTTGACCTTGGTTCGGCGCGGCAAGATTACAAACCGTTGGCTAACGGTTGTTTACTTAGCTCAAATAGTGCGCTGGCAGCCAAGCAATAGACAGTAACCAATCCTGAGTGGTGACTTCACTACATGCATTCTCAGCACGGTTAGCCAACCATAACGCCATAACATCCTCCATAACGCGGTCGCTATTTACATCTCATATCGTCAGTACTCCTGTGTCACAAAGGTTATGAATGATGCATTTGTATTAAATTCCAAAGAGCTCCGTAATCAGCCTCACGGGGGGAAATGAAACCATATCCGTACCTACTGGCCTGCTGGGCCGGATCGGCACATAATGGACCGGTTAAGCAATGATAATGGTTTAGCTTGACAGTGGAGAAGTGGCTTTTAAGTCCCGTTCACACTCAAATCGATAAATTTGAAGTCGCTGTTCTGTTGGTTTGCATCCATTAGTAGTTGCATCATATCGCTGTTTTTAAAGGGATAGTTCACTTTGAAATTAATCTTTGGGATGTTTTAGCTTACCACTTTTATGATGGATAGGTTTTATGATGGAAAATGGAGGCTCTAGACCCTTCCAGAGCTGAGGAATCGAAACTCAAAAATTCGACCCGAAAAAAAAAAACGACAGTGGTACCCCTTTCGTTTTTTTTTTTTGGGCGAAAAATGAAGTTTCTCCAATCTTCTCAAAACTCTGGATTCTGATAAAGGGCCATGAGACTTAAACCTGAGTGCAAAAATGGAGGCTCTAGACCCTTACAGAGCTGAGATATCAAAACTCAAAAATTCGACCTGAAAAACAAACGACAGTGGTACCCCTTTCGTTTTTTTTTTCTGGCGAAAAATGAAGTTTCTCCAATCTTCTCAAAACTCTGGATTCTGATAAAGGGCCATGAGACTTAAACCTGAGTGCAAAAATTGAGGCTCTAGACCCTCCCAGAGCTGAGATATCGAAACTCAAAAATTCAACCCGAAAAAAAAAACGACAGTGTTACCCCTTTCGTTTTTTTTTTTTTCGGGCGAAAAATGAAGTTTCTCCAATCTTCTCAAAACTCTGGATTCTGATAGAGGGCTCAGGTTTAAGTCTCATAGCCCTCTATCAGAATCCGGAGTTTTGAGAAGATTGGAGAAACTTCATTTTTCGCCCGAAAAAAAAAAAACGAAAGGGGTAACACTGTCGTTTTTTTTTTCGGGTCGAATTTTTGAGTTTTGATATCTGAGCTCTGGAAGGGTCTAGAGCCTCCATTTTTGCACTCAGGTTTAAGTCTCATGGCCCTCTATTAGAAACCAGAGTTTTGAGGAGATTGGAGAAACTTATTTTTTCACCCGAAAAAAAAAAAAAACCAAAGGGGTACCACTGTCGTTTTTTTTTCGGGTCGAATTTTTGAGTTTCGATATCTTAGCTCTGGAAGGGTCTAGAGCCTCCATTTTTGCACTCAGGTTTAAGTCTCATGGCCCTTTATCAGAATCCAGAGTTTTGAGAAGATTGGAGAAACTTCATTTTTCGCCCGGAAAAAAAAAACGAAAGGGGTACCACTGTCGTTTTTTTTTTTGGTCGAATTTTTGTGTTTCGATATCTCAGCTCTGGAAGGGTCTAGAGCCTCCATTTTTGCACTCAGGTTTAAGTCTCACGGCCCTCTATCAGAATCCAGAGTATGAGAAGATTGGAGAAACTTCATTTTTCGCCCAAAAAAAAAAAACTGAAAGGGGTACCACTGTCGTTTTTTTTTTCGGGTCGAATTTTTGAGTTTCGATATCTCAGCTCTGGAAGGGTCTAGAGCCTCCATTTTTGCACTCAGGTTTAAGTCTCATGGCCCTTTATCAGAATCCAGAGTTTTGAGAAGATTGGAGAAACTTCATTTTTCGCCCGAAAAAAAAAAACGAAAGGGGTACCACTGTCGTTTTTTTTTTCGGTCGAATTTTTGTGTTTCGATATCTCAGCTCTGGAAGGGTCTAGAGCCTCCATTTTTGCACTCAGGTTTAAGTCTCACGGCCCTCTATCAGAATCCAGAGTTTTGAGAAGATTGGAGAAACTTCATTTTTCGCCCGAAAAAAAAAACGAAAGGGGTACCACTGTCGTTTTTTTTTTCGGGTCGAATTTTTGAGTTTCGATATCTCAGCTCTGGAAGGGTCTAGAGCCTCCATTTTTGCACTCAGGTTTAAGTCTCATGGCCCTCTATCAGAATCCAGAGTTTTGAGGAGATTAGAGAAACTTCATTTTTCACCCGAACAAAAAAAAAACAAAGGGGTACCACTGTCGATTTTTTTTCGGGTCGAATTTTTGAGTTTCGATATCTCAGCTCTGGAAGGGTCTAGAGCCTCCATTTTTGCACTCAGGTTTAAGTCTCATGGCCCTTTATCAGAATCCAGAGTTTTGAGAAGATTGGAGAAACTTCATTTTTCGCCCGAAAAAAAAAAAAACGAAAGGGGTACCACTGTCGTTTTTTTTTTCGGGTCGAATTTTTGAGTTTCGATATCTCAGCTCTGGAAGGGTCTAGAACCTCCATTTTTGCACTCAGGTTTAAGTCTCATGGCCCTCTATCAGAATCCAGAGTTTTGAAGAGATTGGAGAAACTTCATTTTTCACCCGAACAAAAAAAACCCAAAGGGGTACCACTGTCGTTTTTTTTTCGGGTCGAATTTTTGAGTTTCGATATCTCAGCTCTGGAAGGGTCTAGAGCCTCCATTTTTGCACTCAGGTTTAAGTCTCATGGCCCTCTATCAGAATCCAGAGTTTTGAGGAGATTGGAGAAACTTATTTTTTCATTCGAAAAAAAAAACCCAAAGGGGTACCACTGTCGTTTTTTTTTCGGGTCGAATTTTTGAGTGTCGATATCTCAGCTCTGGAAGGGTCTAGAGCCTCCATTTTTGCACTCAGGTTTAAGTCTCATAGCCCTCTATCAGAATCCGGAGTTTTGAGAAGATTGGAGAAACTTCATTTTTCGCCCGAAAAAAAAAAAAACGAAAGGGGTAACACTGTCGTTTTTTTTTTCGGGTCGAATTTTTGAGTTTTGATATCTGAGCTCTGGAAGGGTCTAGAGCCTCCATTTTTGCACTCAGGTTTAAGTCTCATGGCCCTCTATTAGAAACCAGAGTTTTGAGGAGATTGGAGAAACTTATTTTTTCACCCGAAAAAAAAAAAAACCAAAGGGGTACCACTGTCGTTTTTTTTTCGGGTCGAATTTTTGAGTTTCGATATCTTAGCTCTGGAAGGGTCTAGAGCCTCCATTTTTGCACTCAGGTTTAAGTCTCATGGCCCTTTATCAGAATCCAGAGTTTTGAGAAGATTGGAGAAACTTCATTTTTCGCCCGGAAAAAAAAAACGAAAGGGGTACCACTGTCGTTTTTTTTTTTGGTCGAATTTTTGTGTTTCGATATCTCAGCTCTGGAAGGGTCTAGAGCCTCCATTTTTGCACTCAGGTTTAAGTCTCACGGCCCTCTATCAGAATCCAGAGTATGAGAAGATTGGAGAAACTTCATTTTTCGCCCAAAAAAAAAAAAACTGAAAGGGGTACCACTGTCGTTTTTTTTTTCGGGTCGAATTTTTGAGTTTCGATATCTCAGCTCTGGAAGGGTCTAGAGCCTCCATTTTTGCACTCAGGTTTAAGTCTCATGGCCCTTTATCAGAATCCAGAGTTTTGAGAAGATTGGAGAAACTTCATTTTTCGCCCGAAAAAAAAAAACGAAAGGGGTACCACTGTCGTTTTTTTTTTCGGTCGAATTTTTGTGTTTCGATATCTCAGCTCTGGAAGGGTCTAGAGCCTCCATTTTTGCACTCAGGTTTAAGTCTCACGGCCCTCTATCAGAATCCAGAGTTTTGAGAAGATTGGAGAAACTTCATTTTTCGCCCGAAAAAAAAAAACGAAAGGGGTACCACTGTCGTTTTTTTTTTCGGGTCGAATTTTTGAGTTTCGATATCTCAGCTCTGGAAGGGTCTAGAGCCTCCATTTTTGCACTCAGGTTTAAGTCTCATGGCCCTTTATCAGAATCCAGAGTTTTGAGAAGATTGGAGAAACTTCATTTTTCGCCCGAAAAAAAAAAAACGAAAGGGGTACCACTGTCGTTTTTTTTTTCGGGTCGAATTTTTGAGTTTCGATATCTCAGCTCTGGAAGGGTCTAGAACCTCCATTTTTGCACTCAGGTTTAAGTCTCATGGCCCTTTATCAGAATCCAGAGTTTTGAAGAGATTGGAGAAACTTCATTTTTCACCCGAACAAAAAAAACCCAAAGGGGTACCACTGTCGTTTTTTTTTCGGGTCGAATTTTTGAGTTTCGATATCTCAGCTCTGGAAGGGTCTAGAGCCTCCATTTTTGCACTCAGGTTTAAGTCTCATGGCCCTCTATCAGAATCCAGAGTTTTGAGGAGATTGGAGAAACTTATTTTTTCATTCGAAAAAAAAAACCCAAAGGGGTACCACTGTCGTTTTTTTTTCGGGTCGAATTTTTGAGTGTCGATATCTCAGCTCTGGAAGGGTCTAGAGCCTCCATTTTTGCACTCAGGTTTAAGTCTCATAGCCCTCTATCAGAATCCGGAGTTTTGAGAAGATTGGAGAAACTTCATTTTTCGCCCGAAAAAAAAAAAAACGAAAGGGGTAACACTGTCGTTTTTTTTTTCGGGTCGAATTTTTGAGTTTTGATATCTGAGCTCTGGAAGGGTCTAGAGCCTCCATTTTTGCACTCAGGTTTAAGTCTCATGGCCCTCTATTAGAAACCAGAGTTTTGAGGAGATTGGAGAAACTTATTTTTTCACCCGAAAAAAAAAAAAAACCAAAGGGGTACCACTGTCGTTTTTTTTTCGGGTCGAATTTTTGAGTTTCGATATCTTAGCTCTGGAAGGGTCTAGAGCCTCCATTTTTGCACTCAGGTTTAAGTCTCATGGCCCTTTATCAGAATCCAGAGTTTTGAGAAGATTGGAGAAACTTCATTTTTCGCCCGGAAAAAAAAACGAAAGGGGTACCACTGTCGTTTTTTTTTTTGGTCGAATTTTTGTGTTTCGATATCTCAGCTCTGGAAGGGTCTAGAGCCTCCATTTTTGCACTCAGGTTTAAGTCTCACGGCCCTCTATCAGAATCCAGAGTATGAGAAGATTGGAGAAACTTCATTTTTCGCCCAAAAAAAAAAAACTGAAAGGGGTACCACTGTCGTTTTTTTTTTCGGGTCGAATTTTTGAGTTTCGATATCTCAGCTCTGGAAGGGTCTAGAGCCTCCATTTTTGCACTCAGGTTTAAGTCTCATGGCCCTTTATCAGAATCCAGAGTTTTGAGAAGATTGGAGAAACTTCATTTTTCGCCCGAAAAAAAAAAACGAAAGGGGTACCACTGTCGTTTTTTTTTTCGGTCGAATTTTTGTGTTTCGATATCTCAGCTCTGGAAGGGTCTAGAGCCTCCATTTTTGCACTCAGGTTTAAGTCTCACGGCCCTCTATCAGAATCCAGAGTTTTGAGAAGATTGGAGAAACTTCATTTTTCGCCCGAAAAAAAAAACGAAAGGGGTACCACTGTCGTTTTTTTTTTCGGGTCGAATTTTTGAGTTTCGATATCTCAGCTCTGGAAGGGTCTAGAGCCTCCATTTTTGCACTCAGGTTTAAGTCTCATGGCCCTCTATCAGAATCCAGAGTTTTGAGGAGATTGGAGAAACTTCATTTTTCACCCGAACAAAAAAAAAACAAAGGGGTACCACTGTCGATTTTTTTTCGGGTCGAATTTTTGAGTTTCGATATCTCAGCTCTGGAAGGGTCTAGAGCCTCCATTTTTGCACTCAGGTTTAAGTCTCATGGCCCTTTATCAGAATCCAGAGTTTTGAGAAGATTGGAGAAACTTCATTTTTCGCCCGAAAAAAAAAAAACGAAAGGGGTACCACTGTCGTTTTTTTTTTCGGGTCGAATTTTTGAGTTTCGATATCTCAGCTCTGGAAGGGTCTAGAACCTCCATTTTTGCACTCAGGTTTAAGTCTCATGGCCCTCTATCAGAATCCAGAGTTTTGAAGAGATTGGAGAAACTTCATTTTTCACCCGAACAAAAAAAACCCAAAGGGGTACCACTGTCGTTTTTTTTTCGGGTCGAATTTTTGAGTTTCGATATCTCAGCTCTGGAAGGGTCTAGAGCCTCCATTTTTGCACTCAGGTTTAAGTCTCATGGCCCTCTATCAGAATCCAGAGTTTTGAGGAGATTGGAGAAACTTATTTTTTCATTCGAAAAAAAAAACCCAAAGGGGTACCACTGTCGTTTTTTTTTCGGGTCGAATTTTTGAGTGTCGATATCTCAGCTCTGGAAGGGTCTAGAGCCTCCATTTTTGCACTCAGGTTTAAGTCTCATGGCCCTTTATCAGAATCCAGAGTTTTGAGAAGATTGGAGAAACTTAATTTTTCGCCCGAAAAAAAAAAAAACGAAAGGGGTAACACTGTCGTTTTTTTTTTTCGGGTCGAATTTTTGAGTTTCGATATCTCAGCTCTGGAAGGGTCTAGAGCCTCCATTTTTGCACTCAGGTTTAAGTCTCACGGCCCTCAATCAGAATCCAGAGTTTTGAGAAGATTGGAGAAACTTCATTTTTCGCCCGAAAAAAAAAAACTAAAGGGGTAACACTGTCGTTTTTTTTCGGGTTGAATTTTTGAGTTTCGATATCTCAGCTCTGGAAGGGTCTAGAGCCTCCATTTTTGCACTCAGGTTTAAGTCTCATGGCCCTCTATCAGAATCCAGAGTTTTGAGGAGATTGGAGAAACTTAATTTTTCACCCGAACAAAAAAATACCAAAGGGGTACCACTGTCGTTTTTTTTTCGGGTCGAATTTTTGAGTTTCGATATCTCAGCTCTGGAAGGGTCTAGAGCCTCCATTTTTGCACTCAGGTTTAAGTCTCATGGCCCTCTATCAGAATCCAGAGTTTTGAGGAGATTGGAGAAACTTATTTTTTCACCCGAAAAAAAAAAAACCAAAGGGGTACCACTGTCGTTTTTTTTTCGGGTCGAATTTTTGAGTTTCGATATCTTAGCTCTGGAAGGGTCTAGAGCCTCCATTTTTGCACTCAGGTTTAAGTCTCATGGCCCTTTATCAGAATCCAGAGTTTTGAGAAGATTGGAGAAACTTCATTTTTCGCCCGAAAAAAAAAAACGAAAGGGGTACCACTGTCGTTTTTTTTTTTCGGTCGAATTTTTGTGTTTCGATATCTCAGCTCTGGAAGGGTCTAGAGCCTCCATTTTTGCACTCAGGTTTAAGTCTCACGGCCCTCTATCAGAATCCAGAGTTTTGAGAAGATTGGAGAAACTTCATTTTTCGCCCGAAAAAAAAAAACGAAAGGGGTACCACTGTCGTTTTTTTTTTCGGGTCAAATTTTTGAGTTTCGATATCTCAGCTCTGGAAGGGTCTAGAGCCTCCATTTTTGCACTCAGGTTTAAGTCTCATGGCCCTCTATCAGAATCCAGAGTTTTGAGGAGATTGGAGAAACTTCATTTTTCACCCGAACAAAAAAAAAACAAAGGGGTACCACTGTCGATTTTTTTTCGGGTCGAATTTTTGAGTTTCGATATCTCAGCTCTGGAAGGGGCTAGAGCCTCCATTTTTGCACTCAGGTTTAAGTCTCATGGCCCTTTATCAGAATCCAGAGTTTTGAGAAGATTGGAGAAACTTCATTTTTCGCCCGAAAAAAAAAAACGAAAGGGGTACCACTGTCGTTTTTTTTTTCGGGTCGAATTTTTGAGTTTCGATATCTCAGCTCTGGAAGGGTCTAGAACCTCCATTTTTGCACTCAGGTTTAAGTCTCATGGCCCTCTATCAGAATCCAGAGTTTTGAAGAGATTGGAGAAACTTCATTTTTCACCCGAACAAAAAAAACCCAAAGGGGTACCACTGTCGTTTTTTTTTCGGGTCGAATTTTTGAGTGTCGATATCTCAGCTCTGGAAGGGTCTAGAGCCTCCATTTTTGCACTCAGGTTTAAGTCTCATGGCCCTTTATCAGAATCCAGAGTTTTGAGAAGATTGGAGAAACTTAATTTTTCGCCCGAAAAAAAAAAAACGAAAGGGGTAACACTGTCGTTTTTTTTTTTTCGGGTCGAATTTTTGAGTTTCGATATCTCAGCTCTGGAAGGGTCTAGAGCCTCCATTTTTGCACTCAGGTTTAAGTCTCACGGCCCTCAATCAGAATCCAGAGTTTTGAGAAGATTGGAGAAACTTCATTTTGCGCCCGAAAAAAAAAAACTAAAGGGGTAACACTGTCGTTTTTTTTCGGGTTGAATTTTTGAGTTTCGATATCTCAGCTCTGGAAGGGTCTAGAGCCTCCATTTTTGCACTCAGGTTTAAGTCTCATGGCCCTCTATCAGAATCCAGAGTTTTGAGGAGATTGGAGAAACTTCATTTTTCACCCGAACAAAAAAAAAACAAAGGGGTACCACTGTCGATTTTTTTTCGGGTCGAATTTTTGAGTTTCGATATCTCAGCTCTGGAAGGGTCTAGAGCCTCCATTTTTGCACTCAGGTTTAAGTCTCATGGCCCTTTATCAGAATCCAGAGTTTTGAGAAGATTGGAGAAACTTCATTTTTCGCCCGAAAAAAAAAAACGAAAGGGGTACCACTGTCGTTTTTTTTTTCGGGTCGAATTTTTGAGTTTCGATATCTCAGCTCTGGAAGGGTCTAGAACCTCCATTTTTGCACTCAGGTTTAAGTCTCATGGCCCTCTATCAGAATCCAGAGTTTTGAAGAGATTGGAGAAACTTCATTTTTCACCCGAACAAAAAAAACCCAAAGGGGTACCACTGTCGTTTTTTTTTCGGGTCGAATTTTTGAGTTTCGATATCTCAGCTCTGGAAGGGTCTAGAGCCTCCATTTTTGCACTCAGGTTTAAGTCTCATGGCCCTCTATCAGAATCCAGAGTTTTGAGGAGATTGGAGAAACTTATTTTTTCATTCGAAAAAAAAAACCCAAAGGGGTACCACTGTCGTTTTTTTTTCGGGTCGAATTTTTGAGTGTCGATATCTCAGCTCTGGAAGGGTCTAGAGCCTCAATTTTTGCACTCAGGTTTAAGTCTCATGGCCCTTTATCAGAATCCAGAGTTTTGAGAAGATTGGAGAAACTTAATTTTTCGCCTGAAAAAAAAAAAAACGAAAGGGGTAACACTGTCGTTTTTTTTTTTCGGGTCGAATTTTTGAGTTTTGATATCTCAGCTCTGGAAGGGTCTAGAGCCTCCATTTTTGCACTCAGGTTTAAGTCTCACGGCCCTCAATCAGAATCCAGAGTTTTGAGAAGATTGGAGAAACTTCATTTTTCGCCCGAAAAAAAAAAACTAAAGGGGTAACACTGTCGTTTTTTTTCGGGTTGAATTTTTGAGTTTCGATATCTCAGCTCTGGAAGGGTCTAGAGCCTCCATTTTTGCACTCAGGTTTAAGTCTCATGGCCCTCTATCAGAATCCAGAGTTTTGAGGAGATTGGAGAAACTTAATTTTTCACCCGAACAAAAAAATACCAAAGGGGTACCACTGTGGTTTTTTTTTCGGGTCGAATTTTTGAGTTTCGATATCTCAGCTCTGGAAGGGTCTAGAGCCTCCATTTTTGCACTCAGGTTCAAGTCTCATGGCCCTTTATCAGAATCCAGAGTTTTGAGAAGATTGGAGAAACTTCATTTTTCGCCCGAAAAAAAAAAACGAAAGGGGTAACACTGTCGTTTTTTTTTCGGGCCGAATTTTTGAGTTTCGATATCTCAGCTCTGGAAGGGGCTAGAGCCTCCATTTTTGCACTCAGGTTTAAGTCTCATGGCCCTCTATCAGAATCCAGAGTTTTGAGAAGATTGGAGAAACTTCATTTTTCGCCCAAAAAAAAAAACGAAAGGGGTACCACTGTCGTTTTTTTTTCGGGTCGAATTTTTGAGTTTCGATATCTCAGCTCTGGAAGGGTCTAGAGCCTCCATTTTTGCACTCAGGTTTAAGTCTCATGGCCCTTTATCAGAATCCAGAGTTTTGAGAAGATTGGAGAAACTTCATTTTTCACCCGAAAAAAAAACAAAAACAAAGGGGTACCACTGTCGTTTTTTTTTTCGGGTCGAATTTTTGAGTTTCGATATCTCAGCTCTGGAAGGGTCTAGAGCCTCCATTTTTGCACTCAGGTTTAAGTCTCATGGCCCTTTATCAGAATCCAGAGTTTTGAGAAGATTGGAGAAACTTCATTTTTCGCCCGAAAAAAAAAAAAACGAAAGGGGTACCACTGTCGTTTTTTTTTTCGGGTCGAATTTTTTAGTTTCGATATCTCAGCTCTGGAAGGGTCTAGAGCCTCCATTTTTGCACTCAGGTTTAAGTCTCATGGCCCTTTATCAGAATCCAGAGTTTTGAGAAGATTGGAGAAACTTCATTTTTCGCCCGAAAAAAAACCGAAAGGGGTAACACTGTCGTTTTTTTTTTCAGGTCGAATTTTTGAGTTTCGATATCTCAGCTCTGGAAGGGTCTAGAGCCTCCATTTTTGCACTCAGGTTTAAGTCTCACGGCCCTCTATCAGAATCCAGAGTTTTGAGAAGATTGGAGAAACTTCATTTTTCTTCCGAAAAAAAAAAAAACGAAAGGGGTACCACTGTCGTTTTTTTTTCGGGTCGAATTTTTGAGTTTCAATATCTCAGCTCTGGAAGGGTCTAGAGCCTCCATTTTTGCACTCAGGTTTAAGTCTCATGGCCCTTTATCAGAATCCAGAGTTTTGAGAATATTGGAGACTTAAACCTGAGTGCAAAAATGGAGGCTCTAGACCCTTCCAGAGCTGAGATATCGAAACTTAAAAATTCGACCCGAAAAAAAAAACGACAGTGGTACCCCTTTCGTTTTTTTTTTTCGGGCAAAAAATTAAGTTTCTCCAATCTTCCCAAAACTCTGGATTCTGATAGAGGGCCATGAGACTTAGACCTGAGTGCAAAAATGGAGGCTCTAGCCCTTCCAGAGCTGAGATATTGAAACTCAAAAATTCGGCCCGAAAAAAAAAACGACAGTGGTACCCCTTACGTTTTTTTTTTTTTTTGGGCGAAAAATTAAGTTTCTCCAATCTTCCCAAAACTCTGGATTCTGATAGAGGGCCATGAGACTTAGACCTGAGTGCAAAAATGGAGGCTCTAGCCCCTTCCAGTGCTGAGATGTCGAAACTCAAAAATTCGGCCCGAAAAAAAAAACGACAGTGGTACCCCTTACGGTTTTTTTTGGGGGGTGAAAAATTAAGTTTCTCCAATCTTCCCAAAACTCTGGCTTCTGATAGAGGGCCATGAGACTTAGACCTGAGTGCAAAAATGGAGGCTCTAGCCCCTTCCAGAGCTGAGATATCGAAACTCAAAAATTCGGCCCGAAAAAAAAACGACAGTGGTACCCCTTACGTTTTTTTTTTTGGGCGAAAAATTAAGTTTCTCCAATCTTCCCAAAACTCTGGATTCTGATAGAGGGCCATGAGACTTAGACCTGAGTGCAAAAATGGAGGCTCTAGCCCCTTCCAGAGCTGTGATATCGAAACTCAAAAATTCGGCCCGAAAAAAAACGACAGTGGTACCCCTTACGTTTTTTTTTTTGGGGCGAAAAATTAAGTTTCTCCAATCTTCCCAAAACTCTGGATTCTGATAGAGGGTCATGAGACTTAGACCTGAGTGCAAAAAAGGAGGCTCTAGCCCCTTCCTGAGCTGAGATATCGAAACTCAAAAATTCGGCCCGAAAAAAAAACGACAGTGGTACCTCTTACATTTTTTTTTTGGGTGAAATATTAAGTTTCTCCAATCTTCCCAAAACTCTGGATTCTGATAGAGGGCCATGAGACTTAGACCTGAGTGCAAAAATGGAGGCTCTAGCCCCTTCCAGAGCTGAGATATCGAAATTTAAAAATTCTGCCCGAAAAAAAACCGACAGTGGTACCCCTTACGTTTTTTTTTTGGGGCGAAAAATTAAGTTTCTCCAATCTTCCCAAAACTCTGGATTCTGATAGAGGGCCATGAGACTTAGACCTGAGTGCAAAAATGGAGGCTCTAGCCCCTTCCAGAGCTGAGATATCGAAACTCAAAAATTCGGCCCGAAAAAAAAAACGACAGTGGTACCCCTTACGTTTTTTTTTTGGGGCGAAAAATTAAGTTTCTCCAATCTTCCCAAAACTCTGGATTCTGATAGAGGGCCATGAGACTTAGACCTGAGTGCAAAAATGGAGGCTCTAGCCCCTTCCAGAGCTGAGATATCGAAACTCAAAAATTCGGCCCGAAAAAAAAAAACGACAGTGGTACCCCTTACGTTTTTTTTTTTGGGGCGAAAAATTAAGTTTCTCCAATCTTCCCAAAACGCTGGATTCTGATAGAGGGCCATGAGACTTAGACCTGAGTGCAAAAATGGAGGCTCTAGCCCCTTCCAGAGCTGAGATATCGAAACTCAAAATTCGGCCCGAAAAAAAAACGACAGTGGTACCCATTACGTTTTTTTTTTTGGGCGAAAAATTAAGTTTCTCCAATCTTCCCAAAACTCTGGATTCTGATAGAGGGCCATGAGACTTAGACCTGAGTGCAAAAATGGAGGCTCTAGCCCCTTCCAGAGCTGAGATATCGAAACTCAAAAATTCGGCCCGAAAAAAAAAACGACAGTGGTACCCCTTACGTTTTTTTTTTTGGGGCGAAAAATTAAGTTTCTCCAATCTTCCCAAAACGCTGGATTCTGATAGAGGGCCATGAGACTTAGACCTGAGTGCAAAAATGGAGGCTCTAGCCCCTTCCAGAGCTGAGATATCGAAACTCAAAAATTCGGCCCGAAAAAAAAAACGACAGTGGTACCCCTTACGTTTTTTTTTTTTGGGGCGAAAAATTAAGTTCTCCAATCTTCCCAAAACTCTGGATTCTGATAGAGGGCCATGAGACTTAGACCTGAGTGCAAAAATGGAGGCTCTATCCCCTTCCATAGCTGAGATATCGAAACTCAAAAATTCGGCCCGAAAAAAAAAACGACAGTGGTACCCCTTACGTTTTTTTTTTTTGGGCGAAAAATTAAGTTTCTCCAATCTTCCCAAAACTCTGGATTCTGATAGAGGGCCATGAGACTTAGACCTGAGTGCAAAAATGGAGGCTCTAGCCCCTTCCAGAGCTGAGATATCGAAACTCAAAAATTCGGCCCGAAAAAAAACGACAGTGGTACCCCTTACGTGTTTTTTTTTTGGGCGAAAAATTAATTTTCTCCAGTCTTCCCAAAACTCTGGATTCTGATAGAGGGCCATGAGACTTAGACCTGAGTGCAAAAATGGAGGCTCTAGCCCCTTCCAGAGCTGAGATATCGAAACTAAAAAATTCGGCCCGAAAAAAAAACGACAGTGGTACCCCTTACGTTTTTTTTTTTTTTTGGGCGAAAAATTAAGTTTCTCCAATCTTCCCAACACTCTGGATTCTGATAGAGGGCCATGAGACTTAGACCTGAGTGCAAAAATGGAGGCTCTAGCCCCTTCCAGAGCTGAGATATCGAAACTCAAAAATTCGGCCCGAAAAAAAAACGACAGTGGTACCCCTTACGTTTTTTTTTTTGGGCGAAAAATTAAGTTTCTCCAATCTTCCCAAAACTCTGGATTCTGATAGAGGGCCATGAGACTTAGACCTGAGTGCAAAAATGGAGGCTCTAGCCCCTTCCAGAGCTGAGATATTGAAACTCAAAAATTCGACCCGAAAAAAAAAACGACAGTGGTACCCCTTACGTTTTTTTTTTTGGGTGAAAAATTAAGTTTCTCCAATCTTCCCAAAACTCTGGATTCTGATAGAGGGCAATGAGACTTAGACCTGAGTGCAAAAATGGAGGCTCTAGCCCCTTCCAGAGCTGAGATATTGAAACTCAAAAATTCGACCCGAAAAAAAAAAACGACAGTGGTACCCCTTACGTTTTTTTTTTTTTGGGCGAAAAATTACGTTTCTCCAATCTTCCCAAAACTCTGGATTCTGATAGAGGGCCATGAGACTTAGACCTGAGTGCAAAAATGGAGGCTCTAGCCCCTTCCAGAGCTGAGATATCGAAACTCAAAAATTCGGCCCGAAAAAAAAACGACAGTGGTACCCCTTACGTTTTTTTTTTTGGGTGAAAAATTAAGTTTCTCCAATCTTCCCAAAACTCTGGATTCTGATAGAGGGCCATGAGACTTAGACCTGAGTGCAAAAATGGAGGCTCTAGCCCCTTCCAGAGCTGAGATATCGAAACTCAAAAATTCGGCCCGAAAAAAAAACGACAGTGGTACCCCTTACGTTTTTTTTTTTGGGCGAAAAATTAATTTTCTCCAATCTTCCCAAAACTCTGGATTCTGATAGAGGGCCATGAGACTTAGACCTGAGTGCAAAAATGGAGGCTCTAGCCCCTTCCAGAGCTGAGATATCGAAACTTAAAAATTCGACCCGAAAAAAAAACGACAGTGGTACCCCTTACGTTTTTTTTTTTGGGCGAAAAATTACGTTTCTCCAATCTTCCCAAAACTCTGGATTCTGATAGAGGGCCATGAGACTTAGACCTGAGTGCAAAAATGGAGGCTCTAGCCCCTTCCAGAGCTGAGATATCGAAACTCAAAAATTCGGCCCGAAAAAAACGACAGTGGTACCCCTTACATGTTTTTTTTTTGGGCGAAAAATTAAGTTTCTCCAATCTTCCCAAAACTCTGGATTCTGATAGAGGGCCATTAGACTTAGACCTGAGTGCAAAACTGGAGGCTCTAGCCCCTTCCAGAGCTGAGATATCGAAACTCAAAAATTCGGCCCGAAAAAAAAACGACAGTGGTACCCCTTACGTTTTTTTTTTTGGGCGAAAAATTAAGTTTCTCCAATCTTCCCAAAACTCTGGATTCTGATAGAGGGCCATGAGACTTAGACCTGAGTGCAAAAATGGAGGCTCTAGCCCCTTCCAGAGCTGAGATATCGAAACTCAAAAATTCGGCCCGAAAAAAAAACGACAGTGGTACCCCTTACGTTTTTTTTTTTGGGGCGAAAAATTAAGTTTCTCCAATCTTCCCAAAACTCTGGATTCTGATAGAGGGTCATGAGACTTAGACCTGAGTGCAAAAATGGAGGCTCTAGCCCCTTCCAGAGCTGAGATATCGAAACTCAAAAATTCGGTCCGAAAAAAAAACGACAGTGGTACCCCTTACGTTTTTTTTTTTGGGCGAAAAATTACGTTTCTCCAATCTTCCCAAAACTCTGGATTCTGATAGAGGGCCATGAGACTTAGACCTGAGTGCAAAAATGGAGGCTCTAGCCCCTTCCAGAGCTGAGATATCGGAACTCAAAAATTCGGCCCGAAAAAAAACGACAGTGGTACCCCTTACGTTTTTTTTTTTGGGGCGAAAAATTAATTTTCTCCAATCTTCCCAAAACTCTGGATTCTGATAGAGGGCCATGAGACTTAGACCTGAGTGCAAAAATGGAGGCTCTAGCCCCTTCCAGAGCTGAGATATCGAAACTCAAAAATTCGGCCCGAAAAAAAAAACGACAGTGGTACCCCTTACGTTTTTTTTTTTTGGGCGAAAAATTACGTTTCTCCAATCTTCCCAAAACTCTGGATTCTGATAGAGGGCCATGAGACTTAGACCTGAGTGCAAAAATGGAGGCTCTAGCCCCTTCCAGAGCTGAGATATCGAAACTCAAAAATTCGGCCCGAAAAAAAAACTACAGTGGTACCCCTTACGTTTTTTTTTTTTGGGCGAAAAATTAAGTTTCTCCAATCTTCCCAAAACTCTGGATTCTGATAGAGGGCCATGAGACTTAGACCTGAGTGCAAAAATGGAGGCTCTAGCCCCTTCCAGAGCTGAGATATCGAAACTCAAAAATTCGGCCCGAAAAAAAAACGACAGTGGTACCCCTTACGTTTTTTTTTTGGGGCGAAAAATTAAGTTTCTCCAATCTTCCCAAAACTCTGGATTCTGATAGAGGGTCATGAGACTTAGACCTGAGTGCAAAAATGGAGGCTCTAGCCCCTTCCAGAGCTGAGATATCGAAACTCAAAAATTCGGCCCGAAAAAAAAACGACAGTGGTACCCCTTACGTTTTTTTTTTTTTGGCGAAAAATTAAGTTTCTCCAATCTTCCAAAAACTCTGGATTCTGATAGAGGGCCATGAGACTTAGACCTGAGTGCAAAAATGGAGGCTCTAGCCCCTTCCAGAGCTGAGATATTGAAACTCAAAAATTCGACCCGAAAAAAAAACCGACAGTGGTACCCCTTACGTTTTTTTTTTTGGGTGAAAAATTAAGTTTCTCCAATCTTCCCAAAACTCTGGATTCTGATAGAGGGCAATGAGACTTAGACCTGAGTGCAAAAATGGAGGCTCTAGCCCCTTCCAGAGCTGAGATATTGAAACTCAAAAATTCGACCCGAAAAAAAAAAACGACAGTGGTACCCCTTACGTTTTTTTTTTTTGGGTGAAAAATTAAGTTTCTCCAATCTTCCCAAAACTCTGGATTCTGATAGAGGGCCATGAGACTTAGACCTGAGTGCAAAAATGGAGGCTCTAGCCCCTTCCAGAGCTGAGATATCGAAACTCAAAAATTCGGCCCGAAAAAAAAACGACAGTGGTACCCCTTACGTTTTTTTTTTTGGGTGAAAAATTTAGTTTCTCCAATCTTCCCAAAACTCTGGATTCTGATAGAGGGCCATGAGACTTAGACCTGAGTGCAAAAATGGAGGCTCTAGCCCCTTCCAGAGCTGAGATATCGAAACTCAAACATTCGGCCCGAAAAAAAAACGACAGTGGTACCCCTTACGTTTTTTTTTGGGGGAGAAAAATTAAGTTTCTCCAATCTTCCCAAAACTCTGGATTCTGATAGAGGGCCATGAGACTTAGACCTGAGTGCAAAAATGGAGGCTCTAGCCCCTTCCAGAGCTGAGATATCGAAACTCAAAAATTCGGCCCGAAAAAAAAACGACAGTGGTACCCCTTACGTTTTTTTTTTTTTGGGCGAAAAATTAAGTTTCTCCAATCTTCCCAAAACTCTGGATTCTGATAGAGGGCCATGAGACTTAGACCTGAGTGCAAAAATGGAGGCTCTAGCCCCTTCCAGAGCTGAGATATCGAAACTCAAAAATTCGGCCCGAAAAAAAAACGACAGTGGTACCCCTTACGTTTTTTTTTTTTGGGCGAAAAATTAAGTTTCTCCAATCTTCCCAAAACTCTGGATTCTGATAGAGGGCCATGAGACTTAGACCTGAGTGCAAAAATGGAGGCTCTAGCCCCTTCCAGAGCTGAGATATCGAAACTCAAAAATTCGGCCCGAAAAAAAAACGACAGTGGTACCCCTTACGTTTTTTTTTTGGGGCGAAAAATTAAGTTTCTCCAATTTTCCCAAAACTCTGGATTCTGATAGAGGGCCATGAGACTTAGACCTGAGTGCAAAAATGGAGGCTCTAGCCCCTTCCAGAGCTGAGATATCGAAACTCAAAAATTCGGCCCGAAAAAAAAACGACAGTGGTACCCCTTACGTTTTTTTTTTGGGGCGAAAAATTACGTTTCTCCAATCTTCCCAAAACTCTGGATTCTGATAGAGGGCCATGAGACTTAGACCTGAGTGCAAAAATGGAGGCTCTAGCCCCTTCCAGAGCTGAGATATCGAAACTCAAAAATTCGGCCCGAAAAAAAAACGACAGTGGTACCCCTTACGTTTTTTTTTTTTGAGCGAAAAATTACGTTTCTCCAATCTTCCCAAAACTCTGGATTCTGATAGAGGGCCATGAGACTTAGACCTGAGTGCAAAAATGGAGGCTCTAGCCCCTTCCAGAGCTGAGATATCGAAATTTAAAAATTCGGCCCGAAAAAAAAACGACAGTGGTACCCCTTACGTTTTTTTTTTTTGGGGCGAAAAATTAAGTTTCTCCAATCTTCCCAAAACTCTGGATTCTGATAGAGGGCCATGAGACTTAGACCTGAGTGCAAAAATGGAGGCTCTAGCCCCTTCCAGAGCTGAGATATCGAAACTCAAAAATTCGGCCCGAAAAAAAAACGACAGTGGTACCCCTTACGTTTTTTTTTTTTGGGCGAAAAATTAAGTTCTCCAATCTTCCCAAAACTCTGGATTCTGATAGAGGGCCATGAGACTTAGACCTGAGTGCAAAAATGGAGGCTCTAGCCCCTTCCAGAGCTGAGATATCGAAGCTCAAAAATTCGGCCCGAAAAAAAAACGACAGTGGTACCCCTTACGTTTTTTTTTGGGGGGCGAAAAATTAAGTTTCTCCAATCTTCCCAAAACTCTGGATTCTGATAGAGGGCCATGAGACTTAGACCTGAGTGCAAAAATGGAGGCTCTAGCCCCTTCCAGAGCTGAGATATCGAAACTCAAACATTCGGCCCGAAAAAAAAACGACAGTGGTACCCCTTACGTTTTTTTTTTTTTGGGCGAAAAATTAAGTTCTCCAATCTTCCCAAAACTCTGGATTCTGATAGAGGGCCATGAGACTTAGACCTGAGTGCAAAAATGGAGGCTCTAGCCCCTTCCAGAGCTGAGATATCGAAGCTCAAAAATTCGGCCCGAAAAAAAAACGACAGTGGTACCCCTTACGTTTTTTTTTGGGGGGCGAAAAATTAAGTTTCTCCAATCTTCCCAAAACTCTGGATTCTGATAGAGGGCCATGAGACTTAGACCTGAGTGCAAAAATGGAGGCTCTAGCCCCTTCCAGAGCTGAGATATCGAAACTCAAACATTCGGCCCGAAAAAAAAACGACAGTGGTACCCCTTACGTTTTTTTTTGGGGGAGAAAAATTAAGTTTCTCCAATCTTCCCAAAACTCTGGATTCTGATAGAGGGCCATGAGACTTAGACCTGAGTGCAAAAATGGAGGCTCTAGCCCCTTCCAGAGCTGAGATATCGAAACTCAAAAATTCGGCCCGAAAAAAAAACGACAGTGGTACCCCTTACGTTTTTTTTTTTTGGGCGAAAAATTAAGTTCTCCAATCTTCCCAAAACTCTGGATTCTGATAGAGGGCCATGAGACTTAGACCTGAGTGCAAAAATGGAGGCTCTAGCCCCTTCCAGAGCTGAGATATCGAAGCTCAAAAATTCGGCCCGAAAAAAAACGACAGTGGTACCCCTTACGTTTTTTTTTGGGGGGCGAAAAATTAAGTTTCTCCAATCTTCCCAAAACTCTGGATTCTGATAGAGGGCCATGAGACTTAGACCTGAGTGCAAAAATGGAGGCTCTAGCCCCTTCCAGAGCTGAGATATCGAAATTTAAAAATTCAGCCCGAAAAAAAAACGACAGTGGTACCCCTTACGTTTTTTTTTTTTGGGCCGAAAAATTAAGTTCTCCAATCTTCCCAAAACTCTGGATTCTGATAGAGGGCCATGAGACTTAGACCTGAGTGCAAAAATGGAGGCTCTAGCCCCTTCCAGAGCTGAGATATCGAAACTCAAAAATTCGGCCCGAAAAAAAAACGACAGTGGTACCCCTTACGTTTTTTTTTTTGGGCGAAAAATTAAGTTTCTCCAATCTTCCCAAAACTCTGGATTCTGATAGAGGGCCATGAGACTTAGACCTGAGAGCAAAAATGGAGGCTCTAGCCCCTTCCAGAGCTGAGATATCGAAACTCAAAAATTCGGCCCGAAAAAAAAAACGACAGTGGTACCCCTTACGTTTTTTTTTTTGGGCGAAAAATTACGTTTCTCCAATCTTCCCAAAACTCTGGATTCTGATAGAGGGCCATGAGACTTAGACCTGAGTGCAAAAATGGAGGCTCTAGCCCCTTCCAGAGCTGAGATATCGAAACTCAAAAATTCGGCCCGAAAAAAAAAACGACAGTGGTACCCCTTACGTTTTTTTTTTTTGGGCGAAAAATTAAGTTTCTCCAATCTTCCCAAAACTCTGGATTCTGATAGAGGGCCATGAGACTTAGACCTGAGTGCAAAAATGGAGGCTCTAGCCCCTTCCAAAGCTGAGATATCGAAACTCAAAAATTCGGCCCGAAAAAAAAAACGACAGTGGTACCCCTTACGTTTTTTTTTTTTGGGCGAAAAATTAAGTTTCTCCAATCTTCCAAAAACTCTGGATTCTGATAGAGGGCCATGAGACTTAGACCTGAGTGCAAAAATGGAGGCTCTAGCCCCTTCCAGAGCTGAGATATTGAAACTCAAAAATTCGACCCGAAAAAAAAAACGACAGTGGTACCCCTTACGTTTTTTTTTTTTTTGGGTGAAAAATTAAGTTTCTCCAATCTTCCCAAAACTCTGGATTCTGATAGAGGGCCATGAGACTTAGACCTGAATGCAAAAATGGAGGCTCTAGCCCCTTCCAGAGCTGAGATATCGAAACTCAAAAATTCGGCCCGAAAAAAAAACGACAGTGGTACCCCTTACGTTTTTTTTTTTGGGTGAAAAATTAAGTTTCTCCAATCTTCCCAAAACTCTGGATTCTGATAGAGGGCCATGAGACTTAGACCTGAGTGCAAAAATGGAGGCTCTAGCCCCTTCCAGAGCTGAGATATCGAAACTCAAAAATTCGGCCCGAAAAAAAAACGACAGTGGTACCCCTTACGTTTTTTTTTTTTGGGCGAAAAATTAAGTTTCTCAAATCTTCCCAAAACTCTGGATTCTGATAGAGGGCCATGAGACTTAGACCTGAGTGCAAAAATGGAGGCTCTAGCCCCTTCCAGAGCTGAGATATTGAAACTCAAAAATTCAACCCGAAAAAAAAAAACGACAGTGGTACCCCTTACGTTTTTTTTTTTTGGGTGAAAAATTAAGTTTCTCCAATCTTCCCAAAACTCTGGATTCTGATAGAGGGCCATGAGACTTAGACCTGAGTGCAAAAATGGAGGCTCTAGCCCCTTCCAGAGCTGAGATATCGAAACTCAAAAATTCGTCCCGAAAAAAAAACGACAGTGGTACCCCTTACGGTTTTTTTTTTTGGGTGAAAAATTTAGTTTCTCCAATCTTCCCAAAACTCTGGATTCTGATAGAGGGCCATGAGACTTAGACCTGAGTGCAAAAATGGAGGCTCTAGCCCCTTCCAGAGCTGAGATATCGAAACTCAAAAATTCGGCCCGAAAAAAAAAACGACAGTGGTACCCCTTACGTGTTTTTTTTTTTGGGCAAAAAAAATTGGGTTTCTCCAATCTTCCCAAAACTCTGGATTCTAATAGAGGGCCATGAGACTTAGACCTGAGTGCAAAAATGGAGGCTCTAGCCCCTTCCAGAGCTGAGATATCGAAACTCAAAAATTCGGCCCGAAAAAAAAACGACAGTGGTACCCCTTACGTTTTTTTTTTTGGGGCGAAAAATTAAGTTTCTCCAATCTTCCCAAAACTCTGGATTCTGATAGAGGGCCATGAGACTTAGACCTGAGTGCAAAAATGGAGGCTCTAGCCCCTTCCAGAGCTGAGATATCGAAACTCAAAAATTCGGCCCGAAAAAAAAACGACAGTGGTACCCCTTACGTTTTTTTTTTGGGGCGAAAAATTAAGTTTCTCCAATCTTCCCAAAACTCTGGATTCTGATAGAGGGCCATGAGACTTAGACCTGAGTGCAAAAATGGAGGCTCTAGCCCCTTCCAAAGCTGAGATATCGAAACTCAAAAATTCGGCCCGAAAAAAAAAACGACAGTGGTACCCCTTACGTTTTTTTTTTTTTGGGGCGAAAAATTAAGTTTCTCCAATCTTCCAAAAACTCTGGATTCTGATAGAGGACCATGAGACTTAGACCTGAGTGCAAAAATGGAGGCTCTAGCCCCTTCCAGAGCTGAGATATTGAAACTCAAAAATTCGACCCGAAAAAAAAAACGACAGTGGTACCCCTTACGTTTTTTTTTTTTTTGGGTGAAAAATTAAGTTTCTCCAATCTTCCCAAAACTCTGGATTCTGATAGAGGGCCATGAGACTTAGACCTGAGTGCAAAAATGGAGGCTCTAGCCCCTTCCAGAGCTGAGATATCGAAACTCAAAAATTCGGCCCGAAAAAAAAAACGACAGTGGTACCCCTTACGTTTTTTTTTTTGGGGCGAAAAATTAAGTTTCTCCAATCTTCCAAAAACTCTGGATTCTGATAGAGGGCCATGAGACTTAGACCTGAGTGCAAAAATGGAGGCTCTAGCCCCTTCCAGAGCTGAGATATTGAAACTCAAAAATTCGACCCGAAAAAAAAAACGACAGTGGTACCCCTTACGTTTTTTTTTTTTTGGGTGAAAAATTAAGTTTCTCCAATCTTCCCAAAACTCTGGATTCTGATAGAGGGCCATGAGACTTAGACCTGAGTGCAAAAATGGAGGCTCTAGCCCCTTCCAGAGCTGAGATATCGAAACTCAAAAATTCGGCCCGAAAAAAAAACGACAGTGGTACCCCTTACGTTTTTTTTTTTTGGGTGAAAAATTTAGTTTCTCCAATCTTCCCAAAACTCTGGATTCTGATAGAGGGCCATGAGACTTAGACCTGAGTGCAAAAATGGAGGCTCTAGCCCCTTCCAGAGCTGAGATATCGAAACTCAAAAATTCGGCCCGAAAAAAAAAACGACAGTGGTACCCCTTACGTTTTTTTTTTTTTTTGGGGCGAAAAATTAAGTTTCTCCAATCTTCCCAAAACTCTGGATTCTGATAGAGGGCCATGAGACTTAGACCTGAGTGCAAAAATGGAGGCTCTAGCCCCTTCCAGAGCTGAGATATCGAAACTCAAAAATTCGGCCCGAAAAAAAAACGACAGTGGTACCCCTTACGTTTTTTTTTTTGGGGCGAAAAATTAAGTTTCTCCAATCTTCCCAAAACTCTGGATTCTGATAGAGGGCCATGAGACTTAGACCTGAGTGCAAAAATGGAGGCTCTAGCCCCTTCCAGAGCTGAGATATCGAAACTCAAAAATTCGGCCCGAAAAAAAAAACGACAGTGGTACCCCTTACGTTTTTTTTTTGGGGCGAAAAATTAAGTTTCTCCAATCTTCCCAAAACTCTGGATTCTGATAGAGGGCCATGAGACTTAGACCTGAGTGCAAAAATGGAGGCTCTAGCCCCTTCCAGAGCTGAGATATCGAAACTCAAAAATTCGGCCCGAAAAAAAAACGACAGTGGTACCCCTTACGTTTTTTTTTTGGGGCGAAAAATTAAGTTTCTCCAATCTTCCCAAAACTCTGGATTCTGATAGAGGGCCATGAGACTTAGACCTGAGTGCAAAAATGGAGGCTCTAGCCCCTTCCAAAGCTGAGATATTGAAACTCAAAAATTCGGCCCGAAAAAAAAACGACAGTGGTACCCCTTACGTTTTTTTTTTTTTTTGGGCGAAAAATTAAGTTTCTCCAATCTTCCAAAAACTCTGGATTCTGATAGAGGGCCATGAGACTTAGACCTGAGTGCAAAAATGGAGGCTCTAGCCCCTTCCAGAGCTGAGATATCGAAACTCAAAAATTCGGCCCGAAAAAAAAACGACAGTGGTACCCCTTACGTTTTTTTTTTTGGGTGAAAAATTTAGTTTCTCCAATCTTCCCAAAACTCTGGATTCTGATAGAGGGCCATGAGACTTAGACCTGAGTGCAAAAATGGAGGCTCTAGCCCCTTCCAGAGCTGAGATATCGAAACTCAAAAATTCGGCCCGAAAAAAAAACGACAGTGGTACCCCTTACGTTTTTTTTTTTTGGGGCGAAAAATTAAGTTTCTCCAATCTTCCCAAAACTCTGGATTCTGATAGAGGGCCATGAGACTTAGACCTGAGTGCAAAAATGGAGGCTCTAGCCCCTTCCAGAGCTGAGATATCGAAACTCAAAAATTTGGCCCGAAAAAAAAACGACAGTGGTACCCCTTACGTTTTTTTTTTTGGGTGAAAAATTAAGTTTCTCCAATCTTCCCAAAACCTTGGATTCTGATAGAGGGCCATGAGACTTAGACCTGAGTGCAAAAATGGAGGCTCTAGCCCCTTCCAGAGCTGAGATATCGAAACTCAAAAATTCGGCCCGAAAAAAAAACGACAGTGGTACCCCTTACGTTTTTTTTTTGGGGGCGAAAAATTAAGTTTCTCCAATCTTCCCAAAACTCTGGATTCTGATAGAGGGCCATGAGACTTAGACCTGAGTGCAAAAATGGAGGCTCTATTCCCTTCCAGAGCTGAGATATCGAAACTCAAAAATTCGGCCCGAAAAAAAAAAAACGACAGTGGTACCCCTTACGTTTTTTTTTTTGGGCGAAAAATTAAGTTTCTCCAATCTTCCCAAAACTCTGGATTCTGATAGAGGGCCATGAGACTTAGACCTGAGTGCAAAAATGGAGGCTCTAGCCCCTTCCAGAGCTGAGATATCGAAACTCAAAAATTCGGCCCGAAAAAAAAACGACAGTGGTACCCCTTACTCTTTTTTTTCGGGGCGAAAAATTAAGTTTCTCCAATCTTCCCAAAACTCTGGATTCTGATAGAGGGCCATGAGACTTAGACCTGAGTGCAAAAATGGAGGCTCTAGCCCCTTCCAGAGCTGAGATATCGAAACTCAAAAATTCGGCCCGAAAAAAAAACGACAGTGGTACCCCTTACGTTTTTTTTTTTTTGGGCGAAAAATTAAGTTTCTCCAATCTTCCCAAAACTCTGGATTCTGATAGAGGGCCATGAGACTTAGACCTGAGTGCAAAAATGGAGGCTCTAGCCCCTTCCAGAGCTGAGATATCGAAACTCAAAAATTCGGCCCGAAAAAAAAACGACAGTGGTACCCCTTACGTTTTTTTTTTGGGCGAAAAATTAAGTTTCTCCAATCTTCCCAAAACTCTGGATTCTGATAGAGGGCCATGAGACTTAGACCTGAGTGCAAAAATGGAGGCTCTATTCCCTTCCAGAGCTGAGATATCGAAACTCAAAAATTCGGCCCGAAAAAAAAACGACAGTGGTACCCCTTACGTTTTTTTTTTCTGGGCGAAAAATTAAGTTTCTCCAATCTTCCCAAAACTCTGGATTCTGATAGAGGGCCATGAGACTTAGACCTGAGTGCAAAAATGGAGGCTCTAGCCCCTTCCAGAGCTGAGATATCGAAACTCAAAAATTCGGCCCGAAAAAAAAACGACAGTGGTACCCCTTACGTTTTTTTTTTTTGGGCGAAAAATTAAGTTTCTCCAATCTTCCCAAAACTCTGGATTCTGATAGAGGGCCATGAGACTTAGACCTGAGTGCAAAAATGGAGGCTCTAGCCCCTTCCAGAGCTGAGATATCGAAACTCAAAAATTCGGCCCGAAAAAAAAAACGACAGTGGTACCCCTTACGTTTTTTTTTTTGGGCGAAAAATTAAGTTTCTCCAATCTTCCCAAAACTATGGATTCTGATAGAGGGCCATGAGACTTAGACCTGAGTGCAAAAATGGAGGCTCTAGCCCCTTCCAGAGCTGAGATATCGAAACTCAAAAATTCGGCCCGAAAAAAAAACGACAGTGGTACCCCTTACGTTTTTTTTTTTTGGGCGAAAAATTAAGTTTCTCCAATCTTCCCAAAACTCTGAAATCTGATAGAGGGCCATGAGACTTAGACCTGAGTGCAAAAATGGAGGCTCTAGCCCCTTCCAGAGCTGAGATATCGAAACTCAAAAATTCGGCCCGAAAAAAAAAAACGACAGTGGTACCCCTTACGTTTTTTTTTTTGGGCGAAAAATTAAGTTTCTCCAATCTTCCCAAAACTCTGGATTCTGATAGAGGGCCATGAGACTTAGACCTGAGTGCAAAAATGGAGGCTCTAGCCCCTTCCAGAGCTGAGATATCGAAACTCAAAAATTCGGCCCGAAAAAAAAAACGACAGTGGTACCCCTTACGTTTTTTTTTTGGGGCGAAAAATTAAGTTTCTCCAATCTTCCCAAAACTCTGGATTCTGATAGAGGGCCATGAGACTTAGACCTGAGTGCAAAAATGGAGGCTCTAGCCCCTTCCAGAGCTGAGATATCGAAACTCAAAAATTCGGCCCGAAAAAAAAACGACAGTGGTACCCCTTACGTTTTTTTTTTGGGGCGAAAAATTAAGTTTCTCCAATCTTCCCAAAACTCTGGATTCTGATAGAGGGCCATGAGACTTAGACCTGAGTGCAAAAATGGAGGCTCTAGCCCCTTCCAAAGCTGAGATATTGAAACTCAAAAATTCGGCCCGAAAAAAAAACGACAGTGGTACCCCTTACGTTTTTTTTTTTTTTGGGCGAAAAATTAAGTTTCTCCAATCTTCCAAAAACTCTGGATTCTGATAGAGGGCCATGAGACTTAGACCTGAGTGCAAAAATGGAGGCTCTAGCCCCTTCCAGAGCTGAGATATTGAAACTCAAAAATTCGACCCGAAAAAAAAAACGACAGTGGTACCCCTTACGTTTTTTTTTTTTGGGTGAAAAATGAAGTTTCTCCAATCTTCCCAAAACTCTGGATTCTGATAGAGGGCCATGAGACTTAGACCTGAGTGCAAAAATGGAGGCTCTAGCCCCTTCCAGAGCTGAGATATCGAAACTCAAAAATTCGGCCCGAAAAAAAAACGACAGTGGTACCCCTTACGTTTTTTTTTTTGGGTGAAAAATTTAGTTTCTCCAATCTTCCCAAAACTCTGGATTCTGATAGAGGGCCATGAGACTTAGACCTGAGTGCAAAAATGGAGGCTCTAGCCCCTTCCAGAGCTGAGATATCGAAACTCAAAAATTCGGCCCGAAAAAAAAACGACAGTGGTACCCCTTACGTTTTTTTTTTTTGGGGCGAAAAATTAAGTTTCTCCAATCTTCCCAAAACTCTGGATTCTGATAGAGGGCCATGAGACTTAGACCTGAGTGCAAAAATGGAGGCTCTAGCCCCTTCCAGAGCTGAGATATCGAAACTCAAAAATTTGGCCCGAAAAAAAAACGACAGTGGTACCCCTTACGTTTTTTTTTTTGGGTGAAAAATTAAGTTTCTCCAATCTTCCCAAAACCTTGGATTCTGATAGAGGGCCATGAGACTTAGACCTGAGTGCAAAAATGGAGGCTCTAGCCCCTTCCAGAGCTGAGATATCGAAACTCAAAAATTCGGCCCGAAAAAAAAACGACAGTGGTACCCCTTACGTTTTTTTTTGGGGGGCGAAAAATTAAGTTTCTCCAATCTTCCCAAAACTCTGGATTCAGATAGAGGGCCATGAGACTTAGACCTGAGTGCAAAAATGGAGGCTCTATTCCCTTCCAGAGCTGAGATATCGAAACTCAAAAATTCGGCCCGAAAAAAAAAAAACGACAGTGGTACCCCTTACGTTTTTTTTTTTGGGCGAAAAATTAAGTTTCTCCAATCTTCCCAAAACTCTGGATTCTGATAGAGGGCCATGAGACTTAGACCTGAGTGCAAAAATGGAGGCTCTAGCCCCTTCCAGAGCTGAGATATCGAAACTCAAAAATTCGGCCCGAAAAAAAAACGACAGTGGTACCCCTTACTCTTTTTTTTCGGGGCGAAAAATTAAGTTTCTCCAATCTTCCCAAAACTCTGGATTCTGATAGAGGGCCATGAGACTTAGACCTGAGTGCAAAAATGGAGGCTCTAGCCCCTTCCAGAGCTGAGATATCGAAACTCAAAAATTCGGCCCGAAAAAAAAACGACAGTGGTACCCCTTACGTTTTTTTTTTTTGGGCGAAAAATTAAGTTTCTCCAATCTTCCCAAAACTCTGGATTCTGATAGAGGGCCATGAGACTTAGACCTGAGTGCAAAAATGGAGGCTCTAGCCCCTTCCAGAGCTGAGATATCGAAACTCAAAAATTCGGCCCGAAAAAAAAACGACAGTGGTACCCCTTACGTTTTTTTTTTGGGCGAAAAATTAAGTTTCTCCAATCTTCCCAAAACTCTGGATTCTGATAGAGGGCCATGAGACTTAGACCTGAGTGCAAAAATGGAGGCTCTATTCCCTTCCAGAGCTGAGATATCGAAACTCAAAAATTCGGCCCGAAAAAAAAACGACAGTGGTACCCCTTACGTTTTTTTTTTCTGGGCGAAAAATTAAGTTTCTCCAATCTTCCCAAAACTCTGGATTCTGATAGAGGGCCATGAGACTTAGACCTGAGTGCAAAAATGGAGGCTCTAGCCCCTTCCAGAGCTGAGATATCGAAACTCAAAAATTCGGCCCGAAAAAAAAACGACAGTGGTACCCCTTACGTTTTTTTTTTTTGGGCGAAAAATTAAGTTTCTCCAATCTTCCCAAAACTCTGGATTCTGATAGAGGGCCATGAGACTTAGACCTGAGTGCAAAAATGGAGGCTCTAGCCCCTTCCAGAGCTGAGATATCGAAACTCAAAAATTCGGCCCGAAAAAAAAAACGACAGTGGTACCCCTTACGTTTTTTTTTTTGGGCGAAAAATTAAGTTTCTCCAATCTTCCCAAAACTATGGATTCTGATAGAGGGCCATGAGACTTAGACCTGAGTGCAAAAATGGAGGCTCTAGCCCCTTCCAGAGCTGAGATATCGAAACTCAAAAATTCGGCCCGAAAAAAAAACGACAGTGGTACCCCTTACGTTTTTTTTTTTTGGGCGAAAAATTAAGTTTCTCCAATCTTCCCAAAACTCTGAAATCTGATAGAGGGCCATGAGACTTAGACCTGAGTGCAAAAATGGAGGCTCTAGCCCCTTCCAGAGCTGAGATATCGAAACTCAAAAATTCGGCCCGAAAAAAAAAAACGACAGTGGTACCCCTTACGTTTTTTTTTTTGGGCGAAAAATTAAGTTTCTCCAATCTTCCCAAAACTCTGGATTCTGATAGAGGGCCATGAGACTTAGACCTGAGTGCAAAAATGGAGGCTCTAGCCCCTTCCAGAGCTGAGATATCGAAACTCAAAAATTCGGCCCGAAAAAAAAACGACAGTGGTACCCCTTACGTTTTTTTTTTTTGGGCGAAAAATTAAGTTTCTCCAATCTTCCCAAAACTCTGGATTCTGATAGAGGGCCATGAGACTTAGACCTGAGTGCAAAAATGGAGGCTCTAGCCCCTTCCAGAGCTGAGATATCGAAACTCAAAAATTCGGCCCGAAAAAAAAACGACAGTGGTACCCCTTACGTTTTTTTTTTTTGGGCGAAAAATTAAGTTTCTCCAATCTTCCCAAAACTCTGGATTCTGATAGAGGGCCATGAGACTTAGACCTGAGTGCAAAAATGGAGGCTCTAGCCCCTTCCAGAGCTGAGATATCGAAACTCAAAAATTTGGCCCGAAAAAAAAACGACAGTGGTACCCCTTACGTTTTTTTTTGGGTGAAAAATTAAGTTTCTCCAATCTTCCCAAAACTCTGGATTCTGATAGAGGGCCATGAGACTTAGACCTGAGTGCAAAAATGGAGGCTCTAGCCCCTTCCAGAGCTGAGATATCGAAACTCAAAAATTCGGCCCGAAAAAAAAACGACAGTGGTACCCCTTACGTTTTTTTTTTTTGGGCGAAAAATTAAGTTTCTCCAATCTTCCCAAAACTCTGGATTCTGATAGAGGGCCATGAGACTTAGACCTGAGTGCAAAAATGGAGGCTCTAGCCCCTTCCAGAGCTGAGATATCGAAACTCAAAAATTCGGCCCGAAAAAAAAACGACAGTGGTACCCCTTACGTTTTTTTTTTTTGGGCGAAAAATTACGTTTCTCCAATCTTCCCAAAACTCTGGATTCTGATAGAGGGCCATGAGACTTAGACCTGAGTGCAAAAATGGAGGCTCTAGCCCCTTCCAGAGCTGAGATATCGGAACTCAAAAATTCGGCCCGAAAAAAAACGACAGTGGTACCCCTTACGTTTTTTTTTTTGGGCGAAAAATTAAGTTTCTCCAATCTTCCCAAAACTCTGGATTCTGATAGAGGGCCATGAGACTTAGACCTGAGTGCAAAAATGGAGGCTCTAGCCCCTTTCAGAGCTGAGATATCGAAACTCAAAAATTCGGCCCGAAAAAAAAAACGACAGTGGTACCCCTTACGTTTTTTTTTTTTGGGCGAAAAATTACGTTTCTCCAATCTTCCCAAAACTCTGGATTCTGATAGAGGGCCATGAGACTTAGACCTGAGTGCAAAAATGGAGGCTCTAGCCCCTTCCAGAGCTGAGATATCGAAACTCAAAAATTCGGCCCGAAAAAAAAACTACAGTGGTACCCCTTACGTTTTTTTTTATTGGGCGAAAAATTAAGTTTCACCAATCTTCCCAAAACTCTGGATTCTGATAGAGGGCCATGAGACTTAGACCTGAGTGCAAAAATGGAGGCTCTAGCCCCTTCCAGAGCTGAGATATCGAAACTCAAAAATTCGGCCCGAAAAAAAAACGACAGTGGTACCCCTTACGTTTTTTTTTTGGGGCGAAAAATTAAGTTTCTCCAATCTTCCCAAAACTCTGGATTCTGATAGAGGGTCATGAGACTTAGACCTGAGTGCAAAAATGGAGGCTCTAGCCCCTTCCAGAGCTGAGATATCGAAACTCAAAAATTCGGCCCGAAAAAAAAACGACAGTGGTACCCCTTACGTTTTTTTTTTTTTGGCGAAAAATTAAGTTTCTCCAATCTTCCAAAAACTCTGGATTCTGATAGAGGGCCATGAGACTTAGACCTGAGTGCAAAAATGGAGGCTCTAGCCCCTTCCAGAGCTGAGATATTGAAACTCAAAAATTCGACCCGAAAAAAAAACCGACAGTGGTACCCCTTACGTTTTTTTTTTTTGGGTGAAAAATTAAGTTTCTCCAATCTTCCCAAAACTCTGGATTCTGATAGAGGGCAATGAGACTTAGACCTGAGTGCAAAAATGGAGGCTCTAGCCCCTTCCAGAGCTGAGATATTGAAACTCAAAAATTCGACCCGACAGTGGTACCCCTTACGTTTTTTTTTTTTGGGTGAAAAATTAAGTTTCTCCAATCTTCCCAAAACTCTGGATTCTGATAGAGGGCCATGAGACTTAGACCTGAGTGCAAAAATGGAGGCTCTAGCCCCTTCCAGAGCTGAGATATCGAAACTCAAAAATTCGGCCCGAAAAAAAAACGACAGTGGTACCCCTTACGTTTTTTTTTTTGGGTGAAAAATTTAGTTTCTCCAATCTTCCCAAAACTCTGGATTCTGATAGAGGGCCATGAGACTTAGACCTGAGTGCAAAAATGGAGGCTCTAGCCCCTTCCAGAGCTGAGATATCGAAACTCAAACATTCGGCCCGAAAAAAAAACGACAGTGGTACCCCTTACGTTTTTTTTTGGGGGCGAAAAATTAAGTTTCTCCAATCTTCCCAAAACTCTGGATTCTGATAGAGGGCCATGAGACTTAGACCTGAGTGCAAAAATGGAGGCTCTAGCCCCTTCCAGAGCTGAGATATCGAAACTCAAAAATTCGGCCCGAAAAAAAAACGACAGTGGTACCCCTTACGTTTTTTTTTTTTGGGCGAAAAATTAAGTTTCTCCAATCTTCCCAAAACTCTGGATTCTGATAGAGGGCCATGAGACTTAGACCTGAGTGCAAAAATGGAGGCTCTAGCCCCTTCCAGAGCTGAGATATCGAAACTCAAAAATTCGGCCCGAAAAAAAAACGACAGTGGTACCCCTTACGTTTTTTTTTTTGGGCGAAAAATTAAGTTTCTCCAATCTTCCCAAAACTCTGGATTCTGATAGAGGGCCATGAGACTTAGACCTGAGTGCAAAAATGGAGGCTCTAGCCCCTTCCAGAGCTGAGATATCGAAACTCAAAAATTCGGCCCGAAAAAAAAAACGACAGTGGTACCCCTTACTCTTTTTTTTCGGGGCGAAAAATTAAGTTTCTCCAATCTTCCCAAAACTCTGGATTCTGATAGAGGGCCATGAGACTTAGACCTGAGTGCAAAAATGGAGGCTCTAGCCCCTTCCAGAGCTGAGATATCGAAACTCAAAAATTCGGCCCGAAAAAAAAACGACAGTGGTACCCCTTACGTTTTTTTTTTTTTGGGCGAAAAATTAAGTTTCTCCAATCTTCCCAAAACTCTGGATTCTGATAGAGGGCCATGAGACTTAGACCTGAGTGCAAAAATGGAGGCTCTAGCCCCTTCCAGAGCTGAGATATCGAAACTCAAAAATTCGGCCCGAAAAAAAAACGACAGTGGTACCCCTTACGTTTTTTTTTTTGGGCGAAAAATTAAGTTTCTCCAATCTTCCCAAAACTCTGGATTCTGATAGAGGGCCATGAGACTTAGACCTGAGTGCAAAAATGGAGGCTCTATTCCCTTCCAGAGCTGAGATATCGAAACTCAAAAATTCGGCCCGAAAAAAAAACGACAGTGGTACCCCTTACGTTTTTTTTTTCTGGGCGAAAAATTAAGTTTCTCCAATCTTCCCAAAACTCTGGATTCTGATAGAGGGCCATGAGACTTAGACCTGAGTGCAAAAATGGAGGCTCTAGCCCCTTCCAGAGCTGAGATATCGAAACTCAAAAATTCGGCCCGAAAAAAAAACGACAGTGGTACCCCTTACGTTTTTTTTTTTTGGGCGAAAAATTAAGTTTCTCCAATCTTCCCAAAACTCTGGATTCTGATAGAGGGCCATGAGATTTAGACCTGAGTGCAAAAATGGAGGCTCTAGCCCCTTCCAGAGCTGAGATATCGAAACTCAAAAATTCGGCCCGAAAAAAAAAACGACAGTGGTACCCCTTACGTTTTTTTTTTTGGGCGAAAAATTAAGTTTCTCCAATCTTCCCAAAACTATGGATTCTGATAGAGGGCCATGAGACTTAGACCTGAGTGCAAAAATGGAGGCTCTAGCCCCTTCCAGAGCTGAGATATCGAAACTCAAAAATTCGGCCCGAAAAAAAAACGACAGTGGTACCCCTTACGTTTTTTTTTTTTTGGGCGAAAAATTAAGTTTCTCCAATCTTCCCAAAACTCTGAAATCTGATAGAGGGCCATGAGACTTAGACCTGAGTGCAAAAATGGAGGCTCTAGCCCCTTCCAGAGCTGAGATATCGAAACTCAAAAATTCGGCCCGAAAAAAAAAAACGACAGTGGTACCCCTTACGTTTTTTTTTTTGGGCGAAAAATTAAGTTTCTCCAATCTTCCCAAAACTCTGGATTCTGATAGAGGGCCATGAGACTTAGACCTGAGTGCAAAAATGGAGGCTCTAGCCCCTTCCAGAGCTGAGATATCGAAACTCAAAAATTCGGCCCGAAAAAAAAACGACAGTGGTACCCCTTACGTTTTTTTTTTTTGGGCGAAAAATTAAGTTTCTCCAATCTTCCCAAAACTCTGGATTCTGATAGAGGGCCATGAGACTTAGACCTGAGTGCAAAAATGGAGGCTCTAGCCCCTTCCAGAGCTGAGATATCGAAACTCAAAAATTCGGCCCGAAAAAAAAACGACAGTGGTACCCCTTACGTTTTTTTTTTTGGGCGAAAAATTAAGTTTCTCCAATCTTCCCAAAACTCTGGATTCTGATAGAGGGCCATGAGACTTAGACCTGAGTGCAAAAATGGAGGCTCTAGCCCCTTCCAGAGCTGAGATATCGAAACTCAAAAATTTGGCCCGAAAAAAAAACGACAGTGGTACCCCTTACGTTTTTTTTTTTGGGTGAAAAATTAAGTTTCTCCAATCTTCCCAAAACTCTGGATTCTGATAGAGGGCCATGAGACTTAGACCTGAGTGCAAAAATGGAGGCTCTAGCCCCTTCCAGAGCTGAGATATCGAAACTCAAAAATTCGGCCCGAAAAAAAAACGACAGTGGTACCCCTTACGTTTTTTTTTTTTGGGCGAAAAATTAAGTTTCTCCAATCTTCCCAAAACTCTGGATTCTGATAGAGGGCCATGAGACTTAGACCTGAGTGCAAAAATGGAGGCTCTAGCCCCTTCCAGAGCTGAGATATCGAAACTCAAAAATTCGGCCCGAAAAAAAAACGACAGTGGTACCCCTTACGTTTTTTTTTTTTGGGCGAAAAATTACGTTTCTCCAATCTTCCCAAAACTCTGGATTCTGATAGAGGGCCATGAGACTTAGACCTGAGTGCAAAAATGGAGGCTCTAGCCCCTTCCAGAGCTGAGATATCGGAACTCAAAAATTCGGCCCGAAAAAAAACGACAGTGGTACCCCTTACGTTTTTTTTTTTTGGGCGAAAAATTAATTTTCTCCAATCTTCCCAAAACTCTGGATTCTGATAGAGGGCCATGAGACTTAGACCTGAGTGCAAAAATGGAGGCTCTAGCCCCTTCCAGAGCTGAGATATCGAAACTCAAAAATTCGGCCCGAAAAAAAAAACGACAGTGGTACCCCTTACGTTTTTTTTTTTTGGGCGAAAAATTACGTTTCTCCAATCTTCCCAAAACTCTGGATTCTGATAGAGGGCCATGAGACTTAGACCTGAGTGCAAAAATGGAGGCTCTAGCCCCTTCCAGAGCTGAGATATCGAAACTCAAAAATTCGGCCCGAAAAAAAAACTACAGTGGTACCCCTTACGTTTTTTTTTATTGGGCGAAAAATTAAGTTTCACCAATCTTCCCAAAACTCTGGATTCTGATAGAGGGCCATGAGACTTAGACCTGAGTGCAAAAATGGAGGCTCTAGCCCCTTCCAGAGCTGAGATATCGAAACTCAAAAATTCGGCCCGAAAAAAAAACGACAGTGGTACCCCTTACGTTTTTTTTTTGGGGCGAAAAATTAAGTTTCTCCAATCTTCCCAAAACTCTGGATTCTGATAGAGGGTCATGAGACTTAGACCTGAGTGCAAAAATGGAGGCTCTAGCCCCTTCCAGAGCTGAGATATCGAAACTCAAAAATTCGGCCCGAAAAAAAAACGACAGTGGTACCCCTTACGTTTTTTTTTTTTTGGCGAAAAATTAAGTTTCTCCAATCTTCCAAAAACTCTGGATTCTGATAGAGGGCCATGAGACTTAGACCTGAGTGCAAAAATGGAGGCTCTAGCCCCTTCCAGAGCTGAGATATTGAAACTCAAAAATTCGACCCGAAAAAAAAACCGACAGTGGTACCCCTTACGTTTTTTTTTTTGGGTGAAAAATTAAGTTTCTCCAATCTTCCCAAAACTCTGGATTCTGATAGAGGGCAATGAGACTTAGACCTGAGTGCAAAAATGGAGGCTCTAGCCCCTTCCAGAGCTGAGATATTGAAACTCAAAAATTCGACCCGAAAAAAAAAAACGACAGTGGTACCCCTTACGTTTTTTTTTTTTGGGTGAAAAATTAAGTTTCTCCAATCTTCCCAAAACTCTGGATTCTGATAGAGGGCCATGAGACTTAGACCTGAGTGCAAAAATGGAGGCTCTAGCCCCTTCCAGAGCTGAGATATCGAAACTCAAAAATTCGGCCCGAAAAAAAAACGACAGTGGTACCCCTTACGTTTTTTTTTTTGGGTGAAAAATTTAGTTTCTCCAATCTTCCCAAAACTCTGGATTCTGATAGAGGGCCATGAGACTTAGACCTGAGTGCAAAAATGGAGGCTCTAGCCCCTTCCAGAGCTGAGATATCGAAACTCAAACATTCGGCCCGAAAAAAAAACGACAGTGGTACCCCTTACGTTTTTTTTTGGGGGCGAAAAATTAAGTTTCTCCAATCTTCCCAAAACTCTGGATTCTGATAGAGGGCCATGAGACTTAGACCTGAGTGCAAAAATGGAGGCTCTAGCCCCTTCCAGAGCTGAGATATCGAAACTCAAAAATTCGGCCCGAAAAAAAAACGACAGTGGTACCCCTTACGTTTTTTTTTTTTTGGGCGAAAAATTAAGTTTCTCCAATCTTCCCAAAACTCTGGATTCTGATAGAGGGCCATGAGACTTAGACCTGAGTGCAAAAATGGAGGCTCTAGCCCCTTCCAGAGCTGAGATATCGAAACTCAAAAATTCGGCCCGAAAAAAAAACGACAGTGGTACCCCTTACGTTTTTTTTTTTGGGCGAAAAATTAAGTTTCTCCAATCTTCCCAAAACTCTGGATTCTGATAGAGGGCCATGAGACTTAGACCTGAGTGCAAAAATGGAGGCTCTAGCCCCTTCCAGAGCTGAGATATCGAAACTCAAAAATTCGGCCCGAAAAAAAAACGACAGTGGTACCCCTTACGTTTTTTTTTTTGGGGCGAAAAATTACGTTTCTCCAATCTTCCCAAAACTCTGGATTCTGATAGAGGGCCATGAGACTTAGACCTGAGTGCAAAAATGGAGGCTCTAGCCCCTTCCAGAGCTGAGATATCGAAACTCAAAAATTCGGCCCGAAAAAAAAACGACAGTGGTACCCCTTACGTTTTTTTTTTTTGAGCGAAAAATTACGTTTCTCCAATCTTCCCAAAACTCTGGATTCTGATAGAGGGCCATGAGACTTAGACCTGAGTGCAAAAATGGAGGCTCTAGCCCCTTCCAGAGCTGAGATATCGAAATTTAAAAATTCGGCCCGAAAAAAAAACGACAGTGGTACCCCTTACGTTTTTTTTTTTTTGGGGCGAAAAATTAAGTTTCTCCAATCTTCCCAAAACTCTGGATTCTGATAGAGGGCCATGAGACTTAGACCTGAGTGCAAAAATGGAGGCTCTAGCCCCTTCCAGAGCTGAGATATCGAAACTCAAAAATTCGGCCCGAAAAAAAAACGACAGTGGTACCCCTTACGTTTTTTTTTTTTTGGGCGAAAAATTAAGTTCTCCAATCTTCCCAAAACTCTGGATTCTGATAGAGGGCCATGAGACTTAGACCTGAGTGCAAAAATGGAGGCTCTAGCCCCTTCCAGAGCTGAGATATCGAAGCTCAAAAATTCGGCCCGAAAAAAAAACGACAGTGGTACCCCTTACGTTTTTTTTTTGGGGGCGAAAAATTAAGTTTCTCCAATCTTCCCAAAACTCTGGATTCTGATAGAGGGCCATGAGACTTAGACCTGAGTGCAAAAATGGAGGCTCTAGCCCCTTCCAGAGCTGAGATATCGAAATTTAAAAATTCAGCCCGAAAAAAAAACGACAGTGGTACCCCTTACGTTTTTTTTTTTTGGGCCGAAAAATTAAGTTCTCCAATCTTCCCAAAACTCTGGATTCTGATAGAGGGCCATGAGACTTAGACCTGAGTGCAAAAATGGAGGCTCTAGCCCCTTCCAGAGCTGAGATATCGAAACTCAAAAATTCGGCCCGAAAAAAAAACGACAGTGGTACCCCTTACGTTTTTTTTTTTGGGCGAAAAATTAAGTTTCTCCAATCTTCCCAAAACTCTGGATTCTGATAGAGGGCCATGAGACTTAGACCTGAGTGCAAAAATGGAGGCTCTAGCCCCTTCCAGAGCTGAGATATCGAAACTCAAAAATTCGGCCCGAAAAAAAAAAACGACAGTGGTACCCCTTACGTTTTTTTTTTTGGGCGAAAAATTACGTTTCTCCAATCTTCCCAAAACTCTGGATTCTGATAGAGGGCCATGAGACTTAGACCTGAGTGCAAAAATGGAGGCTCTAGCCTCTTCCAGAGCTGAGATATCGAAACTCAAAAATTCGGCCCGAAAAAAAAAACGACAGTGGTACCCCTTACGTTTTTTTTTTTTGGGCGAAAAATTAAGTTTCTCCAATCTTCCCAAAACTCTGGATTCTGATAGAGGGCCATGAGACTTAGACCTGAGTGCAAAAATGGAGGCTCTAGCCCCTTCCAAAGCTGAGATATCGAAACTCAAAAATTCGGCCCGAAAAAAAAAACGACAGTGGTACCCCTTACGTTTTTTTTTTTTGGGCGAAAAATTAAGTTTCTCCAATCTTCCAAAAACTCTGGATTCTGATAGAGGGCCATGAGACTTAGACCTGAGTGCAAAAATGGAGGCTCTAGCCCCTTCCAGAGCTGAGATATTGAAACTCAAAAATTCGACCCGAAAAAAAAAACGACAGTGGTACCCCTTACGTTTTTTTTTTTTTTTTGGGTGAAAAATTAAGTTTCTCCAATCTTCCCAAAACTCTGGATTCTGATAGAGGGCCATGAGACTTAGACCTGAATGCAAAAATGGAGGCTCTAGCCCCTTCCAGAGCTGAGATATCGAAACTCAAAAATTCGGCCCGAAAAAAAAACGACAGTGGTACCCCTTACGTTTTTTTTTTTGGGTGAAAAATTAAGTTTCTCCAATCTTCCCAAAACTCTGGATTCTGATAGAGGGCCATGAGACTTAGACCTGAGTGCAAAAATGGAGGCTCTAGCCCCTTCCAGAGCTGAGATATCGAAACTCAAAAATTCGGCCCGAAAAAAAAACGACAGTGGTACCCCTTACGTTTTTTTTTTTTGGGCGAAAAATTAAGTTTCTCAAATCTTCCCAAAACTCTGGATTCTGATAGAGGGCCATGAGACTTAGACCTGAGTGCAAAAATGGAGGCTCTAGCCCCTTCCAGAGCTGAGATATTGAAACTCAAAAATTCAACCCGAAAAAAAAAAACGACAGTGGTACCCCTTACGTTTTTTTTTTTTTGGGTGAAAAATTAAGTTTCTCCAATCTTCCCAAAACTCTGGATTCTGATAGAGGGCCATGAGACTTAGACCTGAGTGCAAAAATGGAGGCTCTAGCCCCTTCCAGAGCTGAGATATCGAAACTCAAAAATTCGTCCCGAAAAAAAAACGACAGTGGTACCCCTTACGTTTTTTTTTTTTGGGTGAAAAATTTAGTTTCTCCAATCTTCCCAAAACTCTGGATTCTGATAGAGGGCCATGAGACTTAGACCTGAGTGCAAAAATGGAGGCTCTAGCCCCTTCCAGAGCTGAGATATCGAAACTCAAAAATTCGGCCCGAAAAAAAAAACGACAGTGGTACCCCTTACGTGTTTTTTTTTTGGGCAAAAAAAATTGGGTTTCTCCAATCTTCCCAAAACTCTGGATTCTAATAGAGGGCCATGAGACTTAGACCTGAGTGCAAAAATGGAGGCTCTAGCCCCTTCCAGAGCTGAGATATCGAAACTCAAAAATTCGGCCCGAAAAAATAACGACAGTGGTACCCCTTACGTTTTTTTTTTTGGGGCGAAAAATTAAGTTTCTCCAAATTTCCCAAAACTCTGGATTCTGATAGAGGGCCATGAGACTTAGACCTGAGTGCAAAAATGGAGGCTCTAGCCCCTTCCAGAGCTGAGATATCGAAACTCAAAAATTCGGCCCGAAAAAAAAACGACAGTGGTACCCCTTACGTTTTTTTTTGGGGCGAAAAATTAAGTTTCTCCAATCTTCCCAAAACTCTGGATTCTGATAGAGGGCCATGAGACTTAGACCTGAGTGCAAAAATGGAGGCTCTAGCCCCTTCCAAAGCTGAGATACCGAAACTCAAAAATTCGGCCCGAAAAAAAAAACGACAGTGGTACCCCTTACGTTTTTTTTTTTTTGGGCGAAAAATTAAGTTTCTCCAATCTTCCAAAAACTCTGGATTCTGATAGAGGACCATGAGACTTAGACCTGAGTGCAAAAATGGAGGCTCTAGCCCCTTCCAGAGCTGAGATATTGAAACTCAAAAATTCGACCCGAAAAAAAAAACGACAGTGGTACCCCTTACGTTTTTTTTTTTTTTTGGGTGAAAAATTAAGTTTCTCCAATCTTCCCAAAACTCTGGATTCTGATAGAGGGCCATGAGACTTAGACCTGAGTGCAAAAATGGAGGCTCTAGCCCCTTCCAGAGCTGAGATATCGAAACTCAAAAATTCGGCCCGAAAAAAAAAACGACAGTGGTACCCCTTACGTTTTTTTTTTTGGGGCGAAAAATTAAGTTTCTCCAATCTTCCAAAAACTCTGGATTCTGATAGAGGGCCATGAGACTTAGACCTGAGTGCAAAAATGGAGGCTCTAGCCCCTTCCAGAGCTGAGATATCGAAACTCAAAAATTCGGCCCGAAAAAAAAACGACAGTGGTACCCCTTACGTTTTTTTTTTTTTGGGCGAAAAATTAAGTTTCTCCAATCTTCCAAAAACTCTGGATTCTGATAGAGGGCCATGAGACTTAGACCTGAGTGCAAAAATGGAGGCTCTAGCCCCTTCCAGAGCTGAGATATTGAAACTCAAAAATTCGACCCGAAAAAAAAACGACAGTGGTACCCCTTACGTTTTTTTTTTTTTGGGTGAAAAATGAAGTTTCTCCAATCTTCCCAAAACTCTGGATTCTGATAGAGGGCCATGAGACTTAGACCTGAGTGCAAAAATGGAGGCTCTAGCCCCTTCCAGAGCTGAGATATCGAAACTCAAAAATTCGGCCCGAAAAAAAAACGACAGTGGTACCCCTTACGTTTTTTTTTTTGGGTGAAAAATTTAGTTTCTCCAATCTTCCCAAAACTCTGGATTCTGATAGAGGGCCATGAGACTTAGACCTGAGTGCAAAAATGGAGGCTCTAGCCCCTTCCAGAGCTGAGATATCGAAACTCAAAAATTCGGCCCGAAAAAAAAACGACAGTGGTACCCCTTACGTTTTTTTTTTGGGGCGAAAAATTAAGTTTCTCCAATCTTCCCAAAACTCTGGATTCTGATAGAGGGCCATGAGACTTAGACCTGAGTGCAAAAATGGAGGCTCTAGCCCCTTCCAGAGCTGAGATATCGAAACTCAAAAATTTGGCCCGAAAAAAAAACGACAGTGGTACCCCTTACGTTTTTTTTTTTGGGTGAAAAATTAAGTTTCTCCAATCTTCCCAAAACCTTGGATTCTGATAGAGGGCCATGAGACTTAGACCTGAGTGCAAAAATGGAGGCTCTAGCCCCTTCCAGAGCTGAGATATCGAAACTCAAAAATTCGGCCCGAAAAAAAACGACAGTGGTACCCCTTACGTTTTTTTTTTGGGGGCGAAAAATTAAGTTTCTCCAATCTTCCCAAAACTCTGGATTCTGATAGAGGGCCATGAGACTTAGACCTGAGTGCAAAAATGGAGGCTCTATTCCCTTCCAGAGCTGAGATATCGAAACTCAAAAATTCGGCCCGAAAAAAAAAAACGACAGTGGTACCCCTTACGTTTTTTTTTTTGGGCGAAAAATTAAGTTTCTCCAATCTTCCCAAAACTCTGGATTCTGATAGAGGGCCATGAGACTTAGACCTGAGTGCAAAAATGGAGGCTCTAGCCCCTTCCAGAGCTGAGATATCGAAACTCAAAAATTCGGCCCGAAAAAAAAACGACAGTGGTACCCCTTACTCTTTTTTTTGGGGCGAAAAATTAAGTTTCTCCAATCTTCCCAAAACTCTGGATTCTGATAGAGGGCCATGAGACTTAGACCTGAGTGCAAAAATGGAGGCTCTAGCCCCTTCCAGAGCTGAGATATCGAAACTCAAAAATTCGGCCCGAAAAAAAAACGACAGTGGTACCCCTTACGTTTTTTTTTTTTTGGGCGAAAAATTAAGTTTCTCCAATCTTCCCAAAACTCTGGATTCTGATAGAGGGCCATGAGACTTAGACCTGAGTGCAAAAATGGAGGCTCTAGCCCCTTCCAGAGCTGAGATATCGAAACTCAAAAATTCGGCCCGAAAAAAAAACGACAGTGGTACCCCTTACGTTTTTTTTTTTTGGGCGAAAAATTAAGTTTCTCCAATCTTCCCAAAACTCTGGATTCTGATAGAGGGCCATGAGACTTAGACCTGAGTGCAAAAATGGAGGCTCTAGCCCCTTCCAGAGCTGAGATATCGAAACTCAAAAATTCGGCCCGAAAAAAAAAAACGACAGTGGTACCCCTTACGTTTTTTTTTTTTGGGCGAAAAATTAAGTTTCTCAAATCTTCCCAAAACTCTGGATTCTGATAGAGGGCCATGAGACTTAGACCTGAGTGCAAAAATGGAGGCTCTAGCCCCTTCCAGAGCTGAGATATCGAAACTCAAAAATTCGGCCCGAAAAAAAAACGACAGTGGTACCCCTTACGTTTTTTTTTTTTGGGCGAAAAATTAAGTTTCTCCAATCTTCCCAAAACTCTGGATTCTGATAGAGGGCCATGAGACTTAGACCTGAGTGCAAAAATGGAGGCTCTAGCCCCTTCCAGAGCTGAGATATCGAAACTCAAAAATTCGGCCCGAAAAAAAAAAAAACGACAGTGGTACCCCTTACGTTTTTTTTTTTGGGCGAAAAATTAAGTTTCTCCAATCTTCCCAAAACTCTGGATTCTGATAGAGGGCCATGAGACTTAGACCTGAGTGCAAAAATGGAGGCTCTAGCCCCTTCCAGAGCTGAGATATCGAAACTCAAAAATTCGGCCCGAAAAAAAAACGACAGTGGTACCCCTTACGTTTTTTTTTTTGGGGCGAAAAATTAAGTTTCTCCAATCTTCCCAAAACTCTGGATTCTGATAGAGGGCCATGAGACTTAGACCTGAGTGCAAAAATGGAGGCTCTAGCCCCTTCCAGAGCTGAGATATCGAAACTCAAAAATTCGGCCCGAAAAAAAAACGACAGTGGTACCCCTTACGTTTTTTTTTTTTGGGCGAAAAATTAAGTTTCTCCAATCTTCCCAAAACTCTGGATTCTGATAGAGGGCCATGAGACTTAGACCTGAGTGCAAAAATGGAGGCTCTAGCCCCTTCCAGAGCTGAGATATCGAAACTCAAAAATTTGGCCCGAAAAAAAAACGACAGTGGTACCCCTTACGTTTTTTTTTTTTGGGTGAAAAATTAAGTTTCTCCAATCTTCCCAAAACTCTGGATTCTGATAGAGGGCCATGAGACTTAGACCTGAGTGCAAAAATGGAGGCTCTAGCCCCTTCCAGAGCTGAGATATCGAAACTCAAAAATTCGGCCCGAAAAAAAAACGACAGTGGTACCCCTTACGTTTTTTTTTTTGGGGGCGAAAAATTAAGTTTCTCCAATCTTCCCAAAACTCTGGATTCTGATAGAGGGCCATGAGACTTAGACCTGAGTGCAAAAATGGAGGCTCTATTCCCTTCCAGAGCTGAGATATCGAAACTCAAAAATTCGGCCCGAAAAAAAAAAAACGACAGTGGTACCCCTTACGTTTTTTTTTTTGGGCGAAAAATTAAGTTTCTCCAATCTTCCCAAAACTCTGGATTCTGATAGAGGGCCATGAGACTTAGACCTGAGTGCAAAAATGGAGGCTCTAGCCCCTTCCAGAGTTGAGATATCGAAACTCAAAAATTCGGCCCGAAAAAAAAACGACAGTGGTACCCCTTACTCTTTTTTTTGGGGCGAAAAATTAAGTTTCTCCAATCTTCCCAAAACTCTGGATTCTGATAGAGGGCCATGAGACTTAGACCTGAGTGCAAAAATGGAGGCTCTAGCCCCTTCCAGAGCTGAGATATCGAAACTCAAAAATTCGGCCCGAAAAAAAAAAACGACAGTGGTACCCCTTACGTTTTTTTTTTTTGGGCGAAAAATTAAGTTTCTCCAATCTTCCCAAAACTCTGGATTCTGATAGAGGGCCATGAGACTTAGACCTGAGTGCAAAAATAGAGGCTCTAGCCCCTTCCAGAGCTGAGATATCGAAACTCAAAAATTCGGCCCGAAAAAAAAACGACAGTGGTACCCCTTACGTTTTTTTTTTCTGGGCGAAAAATTAAGTTTCTCCAATCTTCCCAAAACTCTGGATTCTGATAGAGGGCCATGAGACTTAGACCTGAGTGCAAAAATGGAGGCTCTAGCCCCTTCCAGAGCTGAGATATCGAAACTCAAAAATTCGGCCCGAAAAAAAACCGACAGTGGTACCCCTTACGTTTTTTTTTTTTGGGCGAAAAATTAAGTTTCTCCAATCTTCCCAAAACTCTGGATTCTGATAGAGGGCCATGAGACTTAGACCTGAGTGCAAAAATGGAGGCTCTAGCCCCTTCCAGAGCTGAGATATCGAAACTCAAAAATTCGGCCCGAAAAAAAAAACGACAGTGGTACCCCTTACGTTTTTTTTTTTGGGCGAAAAATTAAGTTTCTCCAATCTTCCCAAAACTCTGGATTCTGATAGAGGGCCATGAGACTTAGACCTGAGTGCAAAAATGGAGGCTCTAGCCCCTTCCAGAGCTGAGATATCGAAACTCAAAAATTCGGCCCGAAAAAAAAACGACAGTGGTACCCCTTACGTTTTTTTTTTTTGGGCGAAAAATTAAGTTTCTCCAATCTTCCCAAAACTCTGGATTCTGATAGAGGGCCATGAGACTTAGACCTGAGTGCAAAAATGGAGGCTCTATTCCCTTCCAGAGCTGAGATATCGAAACTCAAAAATTCGGCCCGAAAAAAAAAAACGACAGTGGTACCCCTTACGTTTTTTTTTTTTGGGCGAAAAATTAAGTTTCTCCAATCTTCCCAAAACTCTGGATTCTGATAGAGGGCCATGAGACTTAGACCTGAGTGCAAAAATGGAGGCTCTAGCCCCTTCCAGAGCTGAGATATCGAAACTCAAAAATTCGGCCCGAAAAAAAAACGACAGTGGTACCCCTTACGTTTTTTTTTTGGGGCGAAAAATTAAGTTTCTCCAATCTTCCCAAAACTCTGGATTCTGATAGAGGGCCATGAGACTTAGACCTGAGTGCAAAAATGGAGGCTCTAGCCCCTTCCAGAGCTGAGATATCGAAACTCAAAAATTCGGCCCGAAAAAAAAACGACAGTGGTACCCCTTACGTTTTTTTTTTTGGGCGAAAAATTACGTTTCTCCAATCTTCCCAAAACTCTGGATTCTGATAGAGGGCCATGAGACTTAGACCTGAGTGCAAAAATGGAGGCTCTAGCCCCTTCCAGAGCTGAGATATTGAAACTCAAAAATTCGACCCGAAAAAAAAAAACGACAGTGGTACCCCTTACGTTTTTTTTTTTTTTGGGTGAAAAATTAAGTTTCTCCAATCTTCCCAAAACTCTGGATTCTGATAGAGGGCCATGAGACTTAGACCTGAGTGTAAAAATGGAGGCACTAGCCCCTTCCAGAGCTGAGATATCGAAACTCAAAAATTCGGCCCGAAAAAAAAACGACAGTGGTACCCCTTACGTTTTTTTTTTTTTTGGGCGAAAAATTTAGTTTCTCCAATCTTCCCAAAACTCTGGATTCTGATAGAGGGCCATGAGACTTAGACCTGAGTGCAAAAATGGAGGCTCTATTCCCTTCCAGAGCTGAGATATCGAAACTCAAAAATTCGGCCCGAAAAAAAAAAACGACAGTGGTACCCCTTACGTTTTTTTTTTTTGGGCGAAAAATTAAGTTTCTCCAATCTTCCCAAAACTCTGGATTCTGATAGAGGGCCATGAGACTTAGACCTGAGTGCAAAAATGGAGGCTCTAGCCCCTTCCAGAGCTGAGATATCGAAACTCAAAAATTCGGCCCGAAAAAAAAACGACAGTGGTACCCCTTACGTTTTTTTTTTGGGGCGAAAAATTAAGTTTCTCCAATCTTCCCAAAACTCTGGATTCTGATAGAGGGCCATGAGACTTAGACCTGAGTGCAAAAAACAGAGGCTCTAGCCCCTTCCAGAGCTGAGATATCGAAACTCAAAAATTCGGCCCGAAAAAAAAACGACAGTGGTACCCCTTACGTTTTTTTTTTTTGGGCGAAAAATTACGTTTCTCCAATCTTCCCAAAACTCTGGATTCTGATAGAGGGCCATGAGACTTAGACCTGAGTGCAAAAATGGAGGCTCTAGCCCCTTCCAGAGCTGAGATATTGAAACTCAAAAATTCGACCCGAAAAAAAAAAACGACAGTGGTACCCCTTACGTTTTTTTTTTTTTGGGTGAAAAATTAAGTTTCTCCAATCTTCCCAAAACTCTGGATTCTGATAGAGGGCCATGAGACTTAGACCTGAGTGTAAAAATGGAGGCTCTAGCCCCTTCCAGAGCTGAGATATCGAAACTCAAAAATTCGGCCCGAAAAAAAAACGACAGTGGTACCCCTTACGTTTTTTTTTTTTTTGGGCGAAAAATTTAGTTTCTCCAATCTTCCCAAAACTCTGGATTCTGATAGAGGGCCATGAGACTTAGACCTGAGTGCAAAAATGGAGGCTCTATTCCCTTCCAGAGCTGAGATATCGAAACTCAAAAATTCGGCCCGAAAAAAAAAAACGACAGTGGTACCCCTTACGTTTTTTTTTTTTGGGCGAAAAATTAAGTTTCTCCAATCTTCCCAAAACTCTGGATTCTGATAGAGGGCCATGAGACTTAGACCTGAGTGCAAAAATGGAGGCTCTAGCCCCTTCCAGAGCTGAGATATCGAAACTCAAAAATTCGGCGCGAAAAAAAAACGACAGTGGTACCCCTTACGTTTTTTTTTTGGGGCGAAAAATTAAGTTTCTCCAATCTTCCCAAAACTCTGGATTCTGATAGAGGGCCATGAGACTTAGACCTGAGTGCAAAAATGGAGGCTCTAGCCCCTTCCAGAGCTGAGATATCGAAACTCAAAAATTCGGCCCGAAAAAAAAACGACAGTGGTACCCCTTACGTTTTTTTTTTTGGGCGAAAAATTACGTTTCTCCAATCTTCCCAAAACTCTGGATTCTGATAGAGGGCCATGAGACTTAGACCTGAGTGCAAAAATGGAGGCTCTAGCCCCTTCCAGAGCTGAGATATTGAAACTCAAAAATTCGACCCGAAAAAAAAAAACGACAGTGGTACCCCTTACGTTTTTTTTTTTTTTGGGTGAAAAATTAAGTTTCTCCAATCTTCCCAAAACTCTGGATTCTGATAGAGGGCCATGAGACTTAGACCTGAGTGTAAAAATGGAGGCTCTAGCCCCTTCCAGAGCTGAGATATCGAAACTCAAAAATTCGGCCCGAAAAAAAAACGACAGTGGTACCCCTTACGTTTTTTTTTTTTTTTGGGCGAAAAATTTAGTTTCTCCAATCTTCCCAAAACTCTGGATTCTGATAGAGGGCCATGAGACTTAGACCTGAGTGTAAAAATGGAGGCACTAGCCCCTTCCAGAGCTGAGATATCGAAACTCAAAAATTCGGCCCGAAAAAAAAACGACAGTGGTACCCCTTACGTTTTTTTTTTTTTTGGGCGAAAAATTTAGTTTCTCCAATCTTCCCAAAACTCTGGATTCTGATAGAGGGCCATGAGACTTAGACCTGAGTGCAAAAATGGAGGCTCTATTCCCTTCCAGAGCTGAGATATCGAAACTCAAAAATTCGGCCCGAAAAAAAAAAACGACAGTGGTACCCCTTACGTTTTTTTTTTTTGGGCGAAAAATTAAGTTTCTCCAATCTTCCCAAAACTCTGGATTCTGATAGAGGGCCATGAGACTTAGACCTGAGTGCAAAAATGGAGGCTCTAGCCCCTTCCAGAGCTGAGATATCGAAACTCAAAAATTCGGCCCGAAAAAAAAACGACAGTGGTACCCCTTACGTTTTTTTTTTGGGGCGAAAAATTAAGTTTCTCCAATCTTCCCAAAACTCTGGATTCTGATAGAGGGCCATGAGACTTAGACCTGAGTGCAAAAAACAGAGGCTCTAGCCCCTTCCAGAGCTGAGATATCGAAACTCAAAAATTCGGCCCGAAAAAAAAACGACAGTGGTACCCCTTACGTTTTTTTTTTTGGGCGAAAAATTACGTTTCTCCAATCTTCCCAAAACTCTGGATTCTGATAGAGGGCCATGAGACTTAGACCTGAGTGCAAAAATGGAGGCTCTAGCCCCTTCCAGAGCTGAGATATTGAAACTCAAAAATTCGACCCGAAAAAAAAAAACGACAGTGGTACCCCTTACGTTTTTTTTTTTTTTGGGTGAAAAATTAAGTTTCTCCAATCTTCCCAAAACTCTGGATTCTGATAGAGGGCCATGAGACTTAGACCTGAGTGTAAAAATGGAGGCTCTAGCCCCTTCCAGAGCTGAGATATCGAAACTCAAAAATTCGGCCCGAAAAAAAAACGACAGTGGTACCCCTTACGTTTTTTTTTTTTTTGGGCGAAAAATTTAGTTTCTCCAATCTTCCCAAAACTCTGGATTCTGATAGAGGGCCATGAGACTTAGACCTGAGTGCAAAAATGGAGGCTCTATTCCCTTCCAGAGCTGAGATATCGAAACTCAAAAATTCGGCCCGAAAAAAAAAAACGACAGTGGTACCCCTTACGTTTTTTTTTTTTGGGCGAAAAATTAAGTTTCTCCAATCTTCCCAAAACTCTGGATTCTGATAGAGGGCCATGAGACTTAGACCTGAGTGCAAAAATGGAGGCTCTAGCCCCTTCCAGAGCTGAGATATCGAAACTCAAAAATTCGGCCCGAAAAAAAAACGACAGTGGTACCCCTTACGTTTTTTTTTTGGGGCGAAAAATTAAGTTTCTCCAATCTTCCCAAAACTCTGGATTCTGATAGAGGGCCATGAGACTTAGACCTGAGTGCAAAAATGGAGGCTCTAGCCCCTTCCAGAGCTGAGATATCGAAACTCAAAAATTCGGCCCGAAAAAAAAACGACAGTGGTACCCCTTACGTTTTTTTTTTTTGGGCGAAAAATTACGTTTCTCCAATCTTCCCAAAACTCTGGATTCTGATAGAGGGCCATGAGACTTAGACCTGAGTGCAAAAATGGAGGCTCTAGCCCCTTCCAGAGCTGAGATATTGAAACTCAAAAATTCGACCCGAAAAAAAAAAACGACAGTGGTACCCCTTACGTTTTTTTTTTTTTGGGTGAAAAATTAAGTTTCTCCAATCTTCCCAAAACTCTGGATTCTGATAGAGGGCCATGAGACTTAGACCTGAGTGTAAAAATGGAGGCTCTAGCCCCTTCCAGAGCTGAGATATCGAAACTCAAAAATTCGGCCCGAAAAAAAAACGACAGTGGTACCCCTTACGTTTTTTTTTTTTTTTTTGGGCGAAAAATTTAGTTTCTCCAATCTTCCCAAAACTCTGGATTCTGATAGAGGGCCATGAGACTTAGACCTGAGTGCAAAAATGGAGGCTCTAGCCCCTTCCAGAGCTGAGATATCGAAACTCAAAAATTCGGCCCGAAAAAAAAACGACAGTGGTACCCCTTACGTTTTTTTTTTTGGGCGAAAAATTACGTTTCTCCAATCTTCCCAAAACTCTGGATTCTGATAGAGGGCCATGAGACTTAGACCTGAGTGCAAAAATGGAGGCTCTAGCCCCTTCCAGAGCTGAGATATTGAAACTCAAAAATTCGACCCGAAAAAAAAAAACGACAGTGGTACCCCTTACGTTTTTTTTTTTTTTGGGTGAAAAATTAAGTTTCTCCAATCTTCCCAAAACTCTGGATTCTGATAGAGGGCCATGAGACTTAGACCTGAGTGTAAAAATGGAGGCTCTAGCCCCTTCCAGAGCTGAGATATCGAAACTCAAAAATTCGGCCCGAAAAAAAAAAACGACAGTGGTACCCCTTACGTTTTTTTTTTTTGGGCGAAAAATTAAGTTTCTCCAATCTTCCCAAAACTCTGGATTCTGATAGAGGGCCATGAGACTTAGACCTGAGTGCAAAAATGGAGGCTCTAGCCCCTTCCAGAGCTGAGATATCGAAACTCAAAAATTCGGCCCGAAAAAAAAACGACAGTGGTACCCCTTACGTTTTTTTTTTGGGGCGAAAAATTAAGTTTCTCCAATCTTCCCAAAACTTTGGATTCTGATAGAGGGCCATGAGACTTAGACCTGAGTGCAAAAATGGAGGCTCTAGCCCCTTCCAGAGCTGAGATATCGAAACTCAAAAATTCGGCCCGAAAAAAAAACGACAGTGGTACCCCTTACGTTTTTTTTTTTGGGCGAAAAATTACGTTTCTCCAATCTTCCCAAAACTCTGGATTCTGATAGAGGGCCATGAGACTTAGACCTGAGTGCAAAAATGGAGGCTCTAGCCCCTTCCAGAGCTGAGATATTGAAACTCAAAAATTCGACCCGAAAAAAAAAAACGACAGTGGTACCCCTTACGTTTTTTTTTTTTTGGGTGAAAAATTAAGTTTCTCCAATCTTCCCAAAACTCTGGATTCTGATAGAGGGCCATGAGACTTAGACCTGAGTGTAAAAATGGAGGCTCTAGCCCCTTCCAGAGCTGAGATATCGAAACTCAAAAATTCGGCCCGAAAAAAAAAACGACAGTGGTACCCCTTACGTTTTTTTTTTTTTTTGGGCGAAAAATTTAGTTTCTCCAATCTTCCCAAAACTCTGGATTCTGATAGAGGGCCATGAGACTTAGACCTGAGTGCAAAAATGGAGGCTCTATTCCCTTCCAGAGCTGAGATATCGAAACTCAAAAATTCGGCCCGAAAAAAAAAAACGACAGTGGTACCCCTTACGTTTTTTTTTTTTGGGCGAAAAATTAAGTTTCTCCAATCTTCCCAAAACTCTGGATTCTGATAGAGGGCCATGAGACTTAGACCTGAGTGCAAAAATGGAGGCTCTAGCCCCTTCCAGAGCTGAGATATCGAAACTCAAAAATTCGGCCCGAAAAAAAAACGACAGTGGTACCCCTTACGTTTTTTTTTTGGGGCGAAAAATTAAGTTTCTCCAATCTTCCCAAAACTCTGGATTCTGATAGAGGGCCATGAGACTTAGACCTGAGTGCAAAAATGGAGGCTCTAGCCCCTTCCAGAGCTGAGATATCGAAACTCAAAAATTCGGCCCGAAAAAAAAACGACAGTGGTACCCCTTACGTTTTTTTTTTTGGGCGAAAAATTACGTTTCTCCAATCTTCCCAAAACTCTGGATTCTGATAGAGGGCCATGAGACTTAGACCTGAGTGCAAAAATGGAGGCTCTAGCCCCTTCCAGAGCTGAGATATTGAAACTCAAAAATTCGACCCGAAAAAAAAAAAACGACAGTGGTACCCCTTACGTTTTTTTTTTTTTGGGTGAAAAATTAAGTTTCTCCAATCTTCCCAAAACTCTGGATTCTGATAGAGGGCCATGAGACTTAGACCTGAGTGTAAAAATGGAGGCTCTAGCCCCTTCCAGAGCTGAGATATCGAAACTCAAAAATTCGGCCCGAAAAAAAAACGACAGTGGTACCCCTTACGTTTTTTTTTTTTTTGGGCGAAAAATTTAGTTTCTCCAATCTTCCCAAAACTCTGGATTCTGATAGAGGGCCATGAGACTTAGACCTGAGTGCAAAAATGGAGGCTCTAGCCCCTTCCAGAGCTGAGATATCGAAACTCAAAAATTCGGCCCGAAAAAAAAAAACGACAGTGGTACCCCTTACGTTTTTTTTTTGGGCGAAAAATTAAGTTTCTCCAATCTTCCCAAAACTCTGGATTCTGATAGAGGGCCATGAGACTTAGACCTGAGTGCAAAAATGGAGGCTCTAGCCCCTTCCAGAGCTGAGATATTGAAACTCAAAAATTCGACCCGAAAAAAAAAAACGACAGTGGTACCCCTTACGTTTTTTTTTTTTGGGTGAAAAATTAAGTTTCTCCAATCTTCCCAAAACTCTGGATTCTGATAGAGGGCCATGAGACTTAGACCTGAGTGCAAAAATGGAGGCTCTAGCCCCTTCCAGAGCTGAGATATCGAAACTCAAAAATTCGTCCCGAAAAAAAAACGACAGTGGTACCCCTTACGTTTTTTTTTTTTGGGTGAAAAATTTAGTTTCTCCAATCTTCCCAAAACTCTGGATTCTGATAGAGGGCCATGAGACTTAGACCTGAGTGCAAAAATGGAGGCTCTAGCCCCTTCCAGAGCTGAGATATCGAAACTCAAAAATTCGGCCCGAAAAAAACGACAGTGGTACCCCTTACGTGTTTTTTTTTTTGGGCAAAAAAAATTGGGTTTCTCCAATCTTCCCAAAACTCTGGATTCTAATAGAGGGCCATGAGACTTAGACCTGAGTGCAAAAATGGAGGCTCTAGCCCCTTCCAGAGCTGAGATATCGAAACTCAAAAATTCGGCCCGAAAAAAAAACGACAGTGGTACCCCTTACGTTTTTTTTTTGGGGCGAAAAATTAAGTTTCTCCAATCTTCCCAAAACTCTGGATTCTGATAGAGGGCCATGAGACTTAGACCTGAGTGCAAAAATGGAGGCTCTAGCCCCTTCCAGAGCTGAGATATCGAAACTCAAAAATTCGGCCCGAAAAAAAAACGACAGTGGTACCCCTTACGTTTTTTTTTTGGGGCGAAAAATTAAGTTTCTCCAATCTTCCCAAAACTCTGGATTCTGATAGAGGGCCATGAGACTTAGACCTGAGTGCAAAAATGGAGGCTCTAGCCCCTTCCAAAGCTGAGATATCGAAACTCAAAAATTCGGCCCGAAAAAAAAAACGACAGTGGTGCCCCTTACGTTTTTTTTTTTTGGGCGAAAAATTAAGTTTCTCCAATCTTCCAAAAACTATGGATTCTGATAGAGGACCACGAGACTTAGACCTGAGTGCAAAAATGGAGGCTCTAGCCCCTTCCAAAGCTGAGATATCGAAACTCAAAAATTCGGCCCGAAAAAAAAAACGACAGTGGTACCCCTTACGTTTTTTTTTTTTGGGTGAAAAATTAAGTTTCTCCAATCTTCCCAAAACTCTGGATTCTGATAGAGGGCCATGAGACTTAGACCTGAGTGCAAAAATGGAGGCTCTAGCCCCTTCCAGAGCTGAGATATCGAAACTCAAAAATTCGGCCCGAAAAAAAAAACGACAGTGGTACCCCTTACGTTTTTTTTTTTGGGGCGAAAAATTAAGTTTCTCCAATCTTCCAAAAACTCTGGATTCTGATAGAGGGCCATGAGACTTAGACCTGAGTGCAAAAATGGAGGCTCTAGCCCCTTCCAGAGCTGAGATATCGAAACTCAAAAATTCGACCCGAAAAAAAAAACGACAATGGTACCCCTTACGTTTTTTTTTTTGGGTGAAAAATTAAGTTTCTCCAATCTTCCCAAAACTCTGGATTCTGATAGAGGGCCATGAGACTTAGACCTGAGTGCAAAAATGGAGGCTCTAGCCCCTTCCAGAGCTGAGATATCGAAACTCAAAAATTCGGCCCGAAAAAAAAACGACAGTGGTACCCCTTACGTTTTTTTTTTTTGGGTGAAAAATTTAGTTTCTCCAATCTTCCCAAAACTCTGGATTCTGATAGAGGGCCATGAGACTTAGACCTGAGTGCAAAAATGGAGGCTCTAGCCCCTTCCAGAGCTGAGATATCGAAACTCAAAAATTCGGCCCGAAAAAAAAAACGACAGTGGTACCCCTTACGTTTTTTTTTTTGGGGCGAAAAATTAAGTTTCTCCAATCTTCCAAAAACTCTGGATTCTGATAGAGGGCCATGAGACTTAGACCTGAGTGCAAAAATGGAGGCTCTAGCCCCTTCCAGAGCTGAGATATTGAAACTCAAAAATTCGACCCGAAAAAAAAAACGACAGTGGTACCCCTTATGTTTTTTTTTTTTGGGTGAAAAATTAAGTTTCTCCAATCTTCCCAAAACTCTGGATTCTGATAGAGGGCCATGAGACTTAGACCTGAGTGCAAAAATGGAGGCTCTAGCCCCTTCCAGAGCTGAGATATCGAAACTCAAAAATTCGGCCCGAAAAAAAAACGACAGTGGTACCCCTTACGTTTTTTTTTTTTGGGTGAAAAATTTAGTTTCTCCAATCTTCCCAAAACTCTGGATTCTGATAGAGGGCCATGAGACTTAGACCTGAGTGCAAAAATGGAGGCTCTAGCCCCTTCCAGAGCTGAGATATCGAAACTCAAAAATTCGGCCCGAAAAAAAAAACGACAGTGGTACCCCTTACGTTTTTTTTTTGGGGCGAAAAATTAAGTTTCTCCAATCTTCCCAAAACTCTGGATTCTAATAGAGGGCCATGAGACTTAGACCTGAGTGCAAAAATGGAGGCTCTAGCCCCTTCCAGAGCTGAGATATCGAAACTCAAAAATTCGGCCCGAAAAAAAAACGACAGTGGTACCCCTTACGTTTTTTTTTTGGGGCGAAAAATTAAGTTTCTCCAATCTTCCCAAAACTCTGGATTCTGATAGAGGGCCATGAGACTTAGACCTGAGTGCAAAAATGGAGGCTCTAGCCCCTTCCAGAGCTGAGATATCGAAACTCAAAAATTCGGCCCGAAAAAAAAAACGACAGTGGTACCCCTTACGTTTTTTTTTTGGGGCGAAAAATTAAGTTTCTCCAATCTTCCCAAAACTCTGGATTCTGATAGAGGGCCATGAGACTTAGACCTGAGTGCAAAAATGGAGGCTCTAGCCCCTTCCAAAGCTGAGATATTGAAACTCAAAAATTCGGCCCGAAAAAAAAACGACAGTGGTACCCCTTACGTTTTTTTTTTTTTGGGCGAAAAATTAAGTTTCTCCAATCTTCCAAAAACTCTGGATTCTGATAGAGGGCCATGAGACTTAGACCTGAGTGCAAAAATGGAGGCTCTAGCCCCTTCCAGAGCTGAGATATTGAAACTCAAAAATTCGACCCGAAAAAAAAAACGACAGTGGTACCCCTTACGTTTTTTTTTTTGGGTGAAAAATGAAGTTTCTCCAATCTTCCCAAAACTCTGGATTCTGATAGAGGGCCATGAGACTTAGACCTGAGTGCAAAAATGGAGGCTCTAGCCCCTTCCAGAGCTGAGATATCGAAACTCAAAAATTCGGCCCGAAAAAAAAACGACAGTGGTACCCCTTACGTTTTTTTTTTTTGGGTGAAAAATTAAGTTTCTCCAATCTTCCCAAAACTCTGGATTCTGATAGAGGGCCATGAGACTTAGACCTGAGTGCAAAAATGGAGGCTCTAGCCCCTTCCAGAGCTGAGATATCGAAACTCAAAAATTCGGCCCGAAAAAAAAACGACAGTGGTACCCCTTACTCTTTTTTTTGGGGCGAAAAATTAAGTTTCTCCAATCTTCCCAAAACTCTGGATTCTGATAGAGGGCCATGAGACTTAGACCTGAGTGCAAAAATGGAGGCTCTAGCCCCTTCCAGAGCTGAGATATCGAAACTCAAAAATTCGGCCCGAAAAAAAAAAACGACAGTGGTACCCCTTACGTTTTTTTTTTTTGGGCGAAAAATTAAGTTTCTCCAATCTTCCCAAAACTCTGGATTCTGATAGAGGGCCATGAGACTTAGACCTGAGTGCAAAAATGGAGGCTCTAGCCCCTTCCAGAGCTGAGATATCGAAACTCAAAAATTCGGCCCGAAAAAAAAACGACAGTCGTACCCCTTACGTTTTTTTTTTTGGGCGAAAAATTAAGTTTCTCCAATCTTCCCAAAACTCTGGATTCTGATAGAGGGCCATGAGACTTAGACCTGAGTGCAAAAATGGAGGCTCTATTCCCTTCCAGAGCTGAGATATCGAAACTCAAAAATTCGGCCCGAAAAAAAAACGACAGTGGTACCCCTTACGTTTTTTTTTTTTGGGCGAAAAATTAAGTTTCTCCAATCTTCCCAAAACTCTGGATTCTGATAGAGGGCCATGAGACTTAGACCTGAGTGCAAAAATGGAGGCTCTAGCCCCTTCCAGAGCTGAGATATCGAAACTCAAAAATTCGGCCCGAAAAAAAAACGACAGTGGTACCCCTTACGTTTTTTTTTTTTGGGCGAAAAATTAAGTTTCTCCAATCTTCCCAAAACTCTGGATTCTGATAGAGGGCCATGAGACTTAGACCTGAGTGCAAAAATGGAGGCTCTAGCCCCTTCCAGAGCTGAGATATCGAAACTCAAAAATTCGGCCCGAAAAAAAAAAAAACGACAGTGGTACCCCTTACGTTTTTTTTTTTGGGCGAAAAATTAAGTTTCTCCAATCTTCCCAAAACTCTGGATTCTGATAGAGGGCCATGAGACTTAGACCTGAGTGCAAAAATGGAGGCTCTAGCCCCTTCCAGAGCTGAGATATCGAAACTCAAAAATTCGGCCCGAAAAAAAAACGACAGTGGTACCCCTTACGTTTTTTTTTTTTGGGCGAAAAATTAAGTTTCTCCAATCTTCCCAAAACTCTGGATTCTGATAGAGGGCCATGAGACTTAGACCTGAGTGCAAAAATGGAGGCTCTAGCCCCTTCCAGAGCTGAGATATCGAAACTCAAAAATTCGGCCCGAAAAAAAAACGACAGTGGTACCCCTTACGTTTTTTTTTTTTTGGGCGAAAAATTAAGTTTCTCCAATCTTCCCAAAACTCTGGATTCTGATAGAGGGCCATGAGACTTAGACCTGAGTGCAAAAATGGAGGCTCTAGCCCCTTCCAGAGCTGAGATATCGAAACTCAAAAATTTGGCCCGAAAAAAAAACGACAGTGGTACCCCTTACGTTTTTTTTTTTTGGGTGAAAAATTAAGTTTCTCCAATCTTCCCAAAACTCTGGATTCTGATAGAGGGCCATGAGACTTAGACCTGAGTGCAAAAATGGAGGCTCTAGCCCCTTCCAGAGCTGAGATATCGAAGCTCAAAAATTCGGCCCGAAAAAAAAACGACAGTGGTACCCCTTACGTTTTTTTTTTGGGGCGAAAAATTAAGTTTCTCCAATCTTCCCAAAACTCTGGATTCTGATAGAGGGCCATGAGACTTAGACCTGAGTGCAAAAATGGAGGCTCTATTCCCTTCCAGAGCTGAGATATCGAAACTCAAAAATTCGGCCCGAAAAAAAAAAAACGACAGTGGTACCCCTTACGTTTTTTTTTTTGGGCGAAAAATTAAGTTTCTCCAATCTTCCCAAAACTCTGGATTCTGATAGAGGGCCATGAGACTTAGACCTGAGTGCAAAAATGGAGGCTCTAGCCCCTTCCAGAGCTGAGATATCGAAACTCAAAAATTCGGCCCGAAAAAAAAACGACAGTGGTACCCCTTACGTTTTTTTTTTGGGGCGAAAAATTAAGTTTCTCCAATCTTCCCAAAACTCTGGATTCTGATAGAGGGCCATGAGACTTAGACCTGAGTGCAAAAATGGAGGCTCTAGCCCCTTCCAGAGCTGAGATATCGAAACTCAAAAATTCGGCCCGAAAAAAAAACGACAGTGGTACCCCTTACGTTTTTTTTTTTTGGGCGAAAAATTAAGTTTCTCCAATCTTCCCAAAACTCTGGATTCTGATAGAGGGCCATGAGACTTAGACCTGAGTGCAAAAATGGAGGCTCTAGCCCCTTCCAGAGCTGAGATATCGAAACTCAAAAATTCGGCCCGAAAAAAAAAACGACAGTGGTACCCCTTACGTTTTTTTTTTTGGGCGAAAAATTAAGTTTCTCCAATCTTCCCAAAACTCTGGATTCTGATAGAGGGCCATGAGACTTAGACCTGAGTGCAAAAATGGAGGCTCTAGCCCCTTCCAGAGCTGAGATATCGAAACTCAAAAATTCGGCCCGAAAAAAAAACGACAGTGGTACCCCTTACGTTTTTTTTTTTGGGCGAAAAATTAAGTTTCTCCAATCTTCCCAAAACTCTGGATTCTGATAGAGGGCCATGAGACTTAGACCTGAGTGCAAAAATGGAGGCTCTAGCCCCTTCCAGAGCTGAGATATCGAAACTCAAAAATTCGGCCCGAAAAAAAAAACGACAGTGGTACCCCTTACGTTTTTTTTTTTGGGCGAAAAATTACGTTTCTCCAATCTTCCCAAAACTCTGGATTCTGATAGAGGGCCATGAGACTTAGACCTGAGTGCAAAAATGGAGGCTCTAGCCCCTTCCAGAGCTGAGATATCGAAACTCAAAAATTCGACCCGAAAAAAAAAAACGACAGTGGTACCCCTTACGTTTTTTTTTTTTTGGGTGAAAAATTAAGTTTCTCCAATCTTCCCAAAACTCTGGATTCTGATAGAGGGCCATGAGACTTAGACCTGAGTGTAAAAATGGAGGCTCTAGCCCCTTCCAGAGCTGAGATATCGAAACTCAAAAATTCGGCCCGAAAAAAAAACGACAGTGGTACCCCTTACGTTTTTTTTTTTTTTTGGGCGAAAAATTTAGTTTCTCCAATCTTCCCAAAACTCTGGATTCTGATAGAGGGCCATGAGACTTAGACCTGAGTGCAAAAATGGAGGCTCTAGCCCCTTCCAGAGCTGAGATATCGAAACTCAAAAATTCGGCCCGAAAAAAAAAAACGACAGTGGTACCCCTTACGTTTTTTTTTTTGGGCGAAAAATTAAGTTTCTCCAATCTTCCCAAAACTCTGGATTCTGATAGAGGGCCATGAGACTTAGACCTGAGTGCAAAAATGGAGGCTCTAGCCCCTTCCAGAGCTGAGATATTGAAACTCAAAAATTCGACCCGAAAAAAAAAAACGACAGTGGTACCCCTTACGTTTTTTTTTTTTGGGTGAAAAATTAAGTTTCTCCAATCTTCCCAAAACTCTGGATTCTGATAGAGGGCCATGAGACTTAGACCTGAGTGCAAAAATGGAGGCTCTAGCCCCTTCCAGAGCTGAGATATCGAAACTCAAAAATTCGTCCCGAAAAAAAAACGACAGTGGTACCCCTTACGTTTTTTTTTTTTGGGTGAAAAATTTAGTTTCTCCAATCTTCCCAAAACTCTGGATTCTGATAGAGGGCCATGAGACTTAGACCTGAGTGCAAAAATGGAGGCTCTAGCCCCTTCCAGAGCTGAGATATCGAAACTCAAAAATTCGGCCCGAAAAAAAAAAACGACAGTGGTACCCCTTACGTTTTTTTTTTGGGCGAAAAATTAAGTTTCTCCAATCTTCCCAAAACTCTGGATTCTGATAGAGGGCCATGAGACTTAGACCTGAGTGCAAAAATGGAGGCTCTAGCCCCTTCCAGAGCTGAGATATCGAAACTCAAAAATTCGGCCCGAAAAAAAAACGACAGTGGTACCCCTTACGTTTTTTTTTTTGGGCGAAAAATTAAGTTTCTCCAATCTTCCCAAAACTCTGGATTCTGATAGAGGGCCATGAGACTTAGACCTGAGTGCAAAAATGGAGGCTCTAGCCCCTTCCAGAGCTGAGATATAGAAACTCAAAAATTCGGCCCGAAAAAAAAAACGACAGTGGTACCCCTTACGTTTTTTTTTTTGGGCGAAAAATTAAGTTTCTCCAATCTTCCCAAAACTCTGGATTCTGATAGAGGGCCATGAGACTTAGACCTGAGTGCAAAAATGGAGGCTCTAGCCCCTTCCAGAGCTGAGATATCGAAACTCAAAAATTCGGCCCGAAAAAAAAACGACAGTGGTACCCCTTACGTTTTTTTTTTTTGGGCGAAAAATTAAGTTTCTCCAATCTTCCCAAAACTCTGGATTCTGATAGAGGGCCATGAGACTTAGACCTGAGTGCAAAAATGGAGGCTCTAGCCCCTTCCAGAGCTGAGATATCGAAACTCAAAAATTCGGCCCGAAAAAAAAACGACAGTGGTACCCCTTACGTTTTTTTTTTTTGGGCGAAAAATTAAGTTTCTCCAATCTTCCCAAAACTCTGGATTCTGATAGAGGGCCATGAGACTTAGACCTGAGTGCAAAAATGGAGGCTCTAGCCCCTTCCAGAGCTGAGATATCGAAACTCAAAAATTTGGCCCGAAAAAAAAACGACAGTGGTACCCCTTACGTTTTTTTTTTGGGTGAAAAATTAAGTTTCTCCAATCTTCCCAAAACTCTGGATTCTGATAGAGGGCCATGAGACTTAGACCTGAGTGCAAAAATGGAGGCTCTAGCCCCTTCCAGAGCTGAGATATCGAAACTCAAAAATTCGGCCCGAAAAAAAAACGACAGTGGTACCCCTTACGTTTTTTTTTTGGGGCGAAAAATTAAGTTTCTCCAATCTTCCCAAAACTCTGGATTCTGATAGAGGGCCATGAGACTTAGACCTGAGTGCAAAAATGGAGGCTCTATTCCCTTCCAGAGCTGAGATATCGAAACTCAAAAATTCGGCCCGAAAAAAAAAAACGACAGTGGTACCCCTTACGTTTTTTTTTTTGGGCGAAAAATTAAGTTTCTCCAATCTTCCCAAAACTCTGGATTCTGATAGAGGGCCATGAGACTTAGACCTGAGTGCAAAAATGGAGGCTCTAGCCCCTTCCAGAGCTGAGATATCGAAACTCAAAAATTCGGCCCGAAAAAAAAACGACAGTGGTACCCCTTACGTTTTTTTTTTCTGGGCGAAAAATTAAGTTTCTCCAATCTTCCCAAAACTCTGGATTCTGATAGAGGGCCATGAGACTTAGACCTGAGTGCAAAAATGGAGGCTCTAGCCCCTTCCAGAGCTGAGATATCGAAACTCAAAAATTCGGCCCGAAAAAAAAACGACAGTGGTACCCCTTACGTTTTTTTTTTTGGGCGATGAATTAAGTTTCTCCAATCTTCCCAAAACTCTGGATTCTGATAGAGGGCCATGAGACTTAGACCTGAGTGCAAAAATGGAGGCTCTAGCCCCTTCCAGAGCTGAGATATCGAAACTCAAAAATTCGGCCCGAAAAAAAAAAAACGACAGTGGTACCCCTTACGTTTTTTTTTTTGGGCGAAAAATTAAGTTTCTCCAATCTTCCCAAAACTCTGGATTCTGATAGAGGGCCATGAGACTTAGACCTGAGTGCAAAAATGGAGGCTCTAGCCCCTTCCAGAGCTGAGATATTGAAACTCAAAAATTCGGCCCGAAAAAAAAACGACAGTGGTACCCCTTACGTTTTTTTTTTTTGGGCGAAAAATTAAGTTTCTCCAATCTTCCCAAAACTCTGGATTCTGATAGAGGGCCATGAGACTTAGACCTGAGTGCAAAAATGGAGGCTCTAGCCCCTTCCAGAGCTGAGATATAGAAACTCAAAAATTCGGCCCGAAAAAAAAAACGACAGTGGTACCCCTTACGGTTTTTTTTTTGGGCGAAAAATTAAGTTTCTCCAATCTTCCCAAAACTCTGGATTCTGATAGAGGGCCATGAGACTTAGACCTGAGTGCAAAAATGGAGGCTCTAGCCCCTTCCAGAGCTGAGATATCGAAACTCAAAAATTCGGCCCGAAAAAAAAACGACAGTGGTACCCCTTACGTTTTTTTTTTTTTGGGCGAAAAATTAAGTTTCTCCAATCTTCCCAAAACTCTGGATTCTGATAGAGGGCCATGAGACTTAGACCTGAGTGCAAAAATGGAGGCTCTAGCCCCTTCCAGAGCTGAGATATCGAAACTCAAAAATTCGGCCCGAAAAAAAAACGACAGTGGTACCCCTTACGTTTTTTTTTTTTGGGCGAAAAATTAAGTTTCTCCAATCTTCCCAAAACTCTGGATTCTGATAGAGGGCAATGAGACTTAGACCTGAGTGCAAAAATGGAGGCTCTAGCCCCTTCCAGAGCTGAGATATCGAAACTCAAAAATTTGGCCCGAAAAAAAAAACGACAGTGGTACCCCTTACGTTTTTTTTTTTGGGTGAAAAATTAAGTTTCTCCAATCTTCCCAAAACTCTGGATTCTGATAGAGGGCCATGAGACTTAGACCTGAGTGCAAAAATGGAGGCTCTAGCCCCTTCCAGAGCTGAGATATCGAAACTCAAAAATTCGGCCCGAAAAAAAAACGACAGTGGTACCCCTTACGTTTTTTTTTTGGGGCGAAAAATTAAGTTTCTCCAATCTTCCCAAAACTCTGGATTCTGATAGAGGGCCATGAGACTTAGACCTGAGTGCAAAAATGGAGGCTCTATTCCCTTCCAGAGCTGAGATATCGAAACTCAAAAATTCGTCCCGAAAAAAAAAAACGACAGTGGTACCCCTTACGTTTTTTTTTTTGGGCGAAAAATTAAGTTTCTCCAATCTTCCCAAAACTCTGGATTCTGATAGAGGGCCATGAGACTTAGACCTGAGTGCAAAAATGGAGGCTCTAGCCCCTTCCAGAGCTGAGATATCGAAACTCAAAAATTCGGCCCGAAAAAAAAAACGACAGTGGTACCCCTTACGTTTTTTTTTTTGGGCGAAAAATTAAGTTTCTCCAATCTTCCCAAAACTCTGGATTCTGATAGAGGGCCATGAGACTTAGACCTGAGTGCAAAAATGGAGGCTCTAGCCCCTTCCAGAGCTGAGATATTGAAACTCAAAAATTCGGCCCGAAAAAAAAACGACAGTGGTACCCCTTACGTTTTTTTTTTTTGGGCGAAAAATTAAGTTTCTCCAATCTTCCCAAAACTCTGGATTCTGATAGAGGGCCATGAGACTTAGACCTGAGTGCAAAAATGGAGGCTCTAGCCCCTTCCAGAGCTGAGATATCGAAACTCAAAAATTCGGCCCGAAAAAAAAACGACAGTGGTACCCCTTACGTATTTTTTTTTTTTGGGCGAAAAATTAAGTTTCTCCAATCTTCCCAAAACTCTGGATTCTGATAGAGGGCCATGAGACTTAGACCTGAGTGCAAAAATGGTGGCTCTAGCCCCTTCCAGAGCTGAGATATCGAAACTCAAAAATTCGGCCCGAAAAAAAAACGACAGTGGTACCCCTTACGTTTTTTTTTTTTGGGCGAAAAATTAAGTTTCTCCAATCTTCCCAAAACTCTGGATTCTGATAGAGGGCCATGAGACTTAGACCTGAGTGCAAAAATGGAGGCTCTAGCCCCTTCCAGAGCTGAGATATCGAAACTCAAAAATTCGGCCCGAAAAAAAAACGACAGTGGTACCCCTTACGTTTTTTTTTTTGGGCGAAAAATTAAGTTTCTCCAATCTTCCCAAAACTCTGGATTCTGATAGAGGGCCATGAGACTTAGACCTGAGTGCAAAAATGGAGGCTCTAGCCCCTTCCAGAGCTGAGATATCGAAATTTAAAAATTCGGCCCGAAAAAAAAACGACAGTGGTACCCCTTACGTTTTTTTTTTGGGACGAAAAATTAAGTTCTCCAATCTTCCCAAAACTCTGGATTCTGATAGAGGGCCATGAGACTTAGACCTGAGTGCAAAAATGGAGGCTCTAGCCCCTTCCAGAGCTGAGATATCGAAACTCAAAAATTCGGCCCGAAAAAAAAACGACAGTGGTACCCCTTACGTTTTTTTTTTGGGGCGAAAAATTAAGTTTCTCCAATCTTCCCAAAACTCTGGATTCTGATAGAGGGCCATGAGACTTAGACCTGAGTGCAAAAATGGAGGCTCTAGCCCCTTCCAGAGCTGAGATATCGAAACTCAAAAATTCGGCCCGAAAAAAAAACGACAGTGGTACCCCTTACGTTTTTTTTTTGGGCGAAAAATTACGTTTCTCCAATCTTCCAAAAACTCTGGATTCTGATAGAGGGCCATGAGACTTAGACCTGAGTGCAAAAATGGAGGCTCTAGCCCCTTCCAGAGCTGAGATATCGAAACTCAAAAATTCGGCCCGAAAAAAAAAACGACAGTGGTACCCCTTACGTTTTTTTTTTTTGGGCGAAAAATTAAGTTCTCCAATCTTCCCAAAACTCTGGATTCTGATAGAGGGCCATGAGACTTAGACCTGAGTGCAAAAATGGAGGCTCTACCCCCTTCCAGAGCTGAGATATCGAAACTCAAAAATTCGGCCCGAAAAAAAAACGACAGTGGTACCCCTTACGTTTTTTTTTTGGGCGAAAAATTAAGTTTCTCCAATCTTCCCAAAACTCTGGATTCTGATAGAGGGCCATGAGACTTAGACCTGAGTGCAAAAATGGAGGCTCTAGCCCCTTCCAGAGCTGAGATATCGAAATTTAAAAATTCGGCCCGAAAAAAAAACGACAGTGGTACCCCTTACGTTTTTTTTTTGGGACGAAAAATTAAGTTCTTCAATCTTCCCAAAACTCTGGATTCTGATAGAGGGCCATGAGACTTAGACCTGAGTGCAAAAATGTAGGCTCTAGCCCCTTCCAGAGCTGAGATATCGAAACTCAAAAATTCGGCCCGAAAAAAAAACGACAGTGGTACCCCTTACGTTTTTTTTTTGGGGCGAAAAATTAAGTTTCTCCAATCTTCCCAAAACTCTGGATTCTGATAGAGGGCCATGAGACTTAGACCTGAGTGCAAAAATGGAGGCTCTAGCCCCTTCCAGAGCTGAGATATCGAAACTCAAAAATTCGGCCCGAAAAAAAAACGACAGTGGTACCCCTTACGTTTTTTTTTTTGGGCGAAAAATTACGTTTCTACAATCTTCCCAAAACTCTGGATTCTGATAGAGGGCCATGAGACTTAGACCTGAGTGCAAAAATGGAGGCTCTAGCCCCTTCCAAAGCTGAGATATCGAAACTCAAAAATTCGGCCCGAAAAAAAAAACGACAGTGGTACCCCTAACGTTTTTTTTTTTTTGGGCGAAAAATTAAGTTTCTCCAATCTTCCAAAAACTCTGGATTCTGATAGAGGGCCATGAGACTTAGACCTGAGTGCAAAAATGGAGGCTCTAGCCCCTTCCAGAGCTGAGATATCGAAACTCAAAAATTCTGCCCGAAAAAAAAACGACAGTGGTACCCCTTACGTTTTTTTTTTTTGGGCGAAAAATTAAGTTTCTCCAATCTTCCCAAAACTCTGGATTCTGATAGAGGGCCATGAGACTTAGACCTGAGTGCAAAAATGGAGGCTCTAACCCCTTCCAAAGCTGAGATATCGAAACTCAAAAATTCGGCCCGAAAAAAAAACGACAGTGGTACCCCTTACGTTTTTTTTTTTTGGGCGAAAAATTAAGTTTCTCCAATCTTCCCAAAACTCTGGATTCTGATAGAGGGCCATGAGACTTAGACCTGAGTGCAAAAATGGTGGCTCTAGCCCCTTCCAGAGCTGAGATATCGAAACTCAAAAATTCGGCCTGAAAAAAAAACGACAGTGGTACCCCTTACGTTTTTTTTTTTTGGGCGAAAAATTAAGTTTCTCCAATCTTCCCAAAACTCTGGATTCTGATAGAGGGCCATGAGACTTAGACCTGAGTGCAAAAATGGAGGCTCTAACCCCTTCCAAAGCTGAGATATCGAAACTCAAAAATTCGGCCCGAAAAAAAAAACGACAGTGGTACCCCTTACGTTTTTTTTTTTTTGGGCGAAAAATTAAGTTTCTCCAATCTTCCAAAAACTCTGGATTCTGATAGAGGGCCATGAGACTTAGACCTGAGAGCAAAAATGGAGGCTCTAGCCCCTTCCAGAGCTGAGATATTGAAACTCAAAAATTCGACCCGAAAAAAAAAAACGACAGTGGTACCCCTTACGTTTTTTTTTTGGGCGAAAAATTAAGTTTCTCCAATCTTCCCAAAACTCTGGATTCTGATAGAGGGCCATGAGACTTAGACCTGAGTGCAAAAATGGAGGCTCTAGCCCCTTCCAGAGCTGAGATATCGAAATTTAAAAATTCGGCCCGAAAAAAAAACGACAGTGGTACCCCTTACGTTTTTTTTTTGGGACGAAAAATTAAGTTCTTCAATCTTCCCAAAACTCTGGATTCTGATAGAGGGCCATGAGACTTAGACCTGAGTGCAAAAATGTAGGCTCTAGCCCCTTCCAGAGCTGAGATATCGAAACTCAAAAATTCGGCCCGAAAAAAAAACGACAGTGGTACCCCTTACGTTTTTTTTTTGGGGCGAAAAATTAAGTTTCTCCAATCTTCCCAAAACTCTGGATTCTGATAGAGGGCCATGAGACTTAGACCTGAGTGCAAAAATGGAGGCTCTAGCCCCTTCCAGAGCTGAGATATCGAAACTCAAAAATTCGGCCCGAAAAAAAAACGACAGTGGTACCCCTTACGTTTTTTTTTTTGGGCGAAAAATTACGTTTCTACAATCTTCCCAAAACTCTGGATTCTGATAGAGGGCCATGAGACTTAGACCTGAGTGCAAAAATGGAGGCTCTAGCCCCTTCCAAAGCTGAGATATCGAAACTCAAAAATTCGGCCCGAAAAAAAAAACGACAGTGGTACCCCTAACGTTTTTTTTTTTTTGGGCGAAAAATTAAGTTTCTCCAATCTTCCAAAAACTCTGGATTCTGATAGAGGGCCATGAGACTTAGACCTGAGTGCAAAAATGGAGGCTCTAGCCCCTTCCAGAGCTGAGATATCGAAACTCAAAAATTCTGCCCGAAAAAAAAACGACAGTGGTACCCCTTACGTTTTTTTTTTTTGGGCGAAAAATTAAGTTTCTCCAATCTTCCCAAAACTCTGGATTCTGATAGAGGGCCATGAGACTTAGACCTGAGTGCAAAAATGGAGGCTCTAACCCCTTCCAAAGCTGAGATATCGAAACTCAAAAATTCGGCCCGAAAAAAAAACGACAGTGGTACCCCTTACGTTTTTTTTTTTTGGGCGAAAAATTAAGTTTCTCCAATCTTCCCAAAACTCTGGATTCTGATAGAGGGCCATGAGACTTAGACCTGAGTGCAAAAATGGTGGCTCTAGCCCCTTCCAGAGCTGAGATATCGAAACTCAAAAATTCGGCCTGAAAAAAAAACGACAGTGGTACCCCTTACGTTTTTTTTTTTTGGGCGAAAAATTAAGTTTCTCCAATCTTCCCAAAACTCTGGATTCTGATAGAGGGCCATGAGACTTAGACCTGAGTGCAAAAATGGAGGCTCTAACCCCTTCCAAAGCTGAGATATCGAAACTCAAAAATTCGGCCCGAAAAAAAAAACGACAGTGGTACCCCTTACGTTTTTTTTTTTTTTGGGCGAAAAATTAAGTTTCTCCAATCTTCCAAAAACTCTGGATTCTGATAGAGGGCCATGAGACTTAGACCTGAGAGCAAAAATGGAGGCTCTAGCCCCTTCCAGAGCTGAGATATTGAAACTCAAAAATTCGACCCGAAAAAAAAAAACGACAGTGGTACCCCTTACGTTTTTTTTTTTTTTTTGGGTGAAAAATTAAGTTTCTCCAATCTTCCCAAAACTCTGGATTCTGATAGAGGGCCATGAGACTTAGACCTGAGTGCAAAAATGGAGGCTCTAGCCCCTTCCAGAGCTGAGATATCGAAACTCAAAAATTCGGCCCGAAAAAAAAAACGACAGTGGTACCCCTTACGTTTTTTTTTTTGGGTGAAAAATTAAGTTTCTCCAATCTTACCAAAACTCTGGATTCTGATAGAGGGCCATGAGACTTAGACCTGAGTGCAAAAATGGAGGCTCTAGCCCCTTCCAGAGCTGAGATATCGAAACTCAAAAATTCGGCCCGAAAAAAAAAACGACAGTGGTACCCCTTACGTTTTTTTTTTTTGGGCGAAAAATTAAGTTTCTCAAATCTTCCCAAAACTCTGGATTCTGATAGAGGGCCATGAGACTTAGACCTGAGTGCAAAAATGGAGGCTCTAGCCCCTTCCAGAGCTGAGATATCGAAACTCAAAAATTCGGCCCGAAAAAAAAACGACAGTGGTACCCCTTACGTTTTTTTTTTTTGGGGCGAAAAATTAAGTTCTCCAATCTTCCCAAAACTCTGGATTCTGATAGAGGGCCATGAGACTTAGACCTGAGTGCAAAAATGGAGGCTCTAGCCCCTTCCAGAGCTGAGATATCGAAACTCAAAAATTCGGCCCGAAAAAAAAAACGACAGTGGTACCCCTTACGTTTTTTTTTTTGGGTGAAAAATTAAGTTTCTCCAATCTTCCTAAAACTCTGGATTCTGATAGAGGGCCATGAGACTTAGACCTGAGTGCAAAAATGGAGGCTCTAGCCCCTTCCAGAGCTGAGATATCGAAACTCAAAAATTCGGCCCGAAAAAAAAAACGACAGTGGTACCCCTTACGTTTTTTTTTTTGGGCGAAAAATTAAGTTTCTCAAATCTTCCCAAAACTCTGGATTCTGATAGAGGGCCATGAGACTTAGACCTGAGTGCAAAAATGCAGGCTCTAGCCCCTTCCAGAGCTGAGATATCGAAACTCAAAAATTCGGCCCGAAAAAAAAACGACAGTGGTACCCCTTACGTTTTTTTTTTTTGGGGCGAAAAATTAAGTTCTCCAATCTTCCCAAAACTCTGGATTCTGATAGAGGGCCATGAGACTTAGACCTGAGTGCAAAAATGGAGGCTCTAGCCCCTTCCAGAGCTGAGATATCGAAACTCAAAAATTCGGCCCGAAAAAAAAAACGACAGTGGTACCCCTTACGTTTTTTTTTTTGGGCGAAAAATTACGTTTCTCCAATCTTCCCAAAACTCTGGATTCTGATAGAGGGCCATGAGACTTAGACCTGAGTGCAAAAATGGAGGCTCTAGCCCCTTCCAGAGCTGAGATATTGAAACTCAAAAATTCGACCCGAAAAAAAAAAACGACAGTGGTACCCCTTACGTTTTTTTTTTTTTGGGTGAAAAATTAAGTTTCTCCAATCTTCCCAAAACTCTGGATTCTGATAGAGGGCCATGAGACTTAGACCTGAGTGTAAAAATGGAGGCTCTAGCCCCTTCCAGAGCTGAGATATCAAAACTCAAAAATTCGGCCCGAAAAAAAAACGACAGTGGTACCTCTTACGTTTTTTTTTTTGGGTGAAAAATTAAGTTTCTCCAATCTTCCCAAAACTCTGGATTCTGATAGAGGGCCATGAGACTTAGACCTGAGTGCAAAAATGGAGGCTCTAGCCCCTTCCAGAGCTGAGATATCGAAACTCAAAAATTCGGCCCGAAAAAAAACGACAGTGGTACCCCTTACGTGTTTTTTTTTGGGCGAAAAATTAAGTTTCTCCAATCTTCCCAAAACTCTGGATTCTGATAGAGGGCCATGAGACTTAGACCTGAGTGCAAAAATGGAGGCTCTAGCCCCTTCCAGAGCTGAGATATCGAAACTCAAAAATTCGGCCCGAAAAAAAAACGACAGTGGTACCCCTTACGTTTTTTTTTTTTGGGCGAAAAATTAAGTTTCTCCAATCTTCCCAAAACTCTGGATTCTGATAGAGGGCCATGAGACTTAGACCTGAGTGCAAAAATGGAGGCTCTAGCCCCTTCCAGAGCTGAGATATCGAAACTCAAAAATTCGGCCTGAAAAAAAAACGACAGTGGTACCCCTTACGTTTTTTTTTTTTGGGCGAAAAATTAAGTTTCTCCAATCTTCCCAAAACTCTGGATTCTGATAGAGGGCCATGAGACTTAGACCTGAGTGCAAAAATGGAGGCTCTAGCCCCTTCCAGAGCTGAGATATCGAAACTCAAAAATTCGGCCCGAAAAAAAAAACGACAGTGGTACCCCTTACGTTTTTTTTTTTTGGGCGAAAAATTAAGTTTCTCCAATCTTCCCAAAACTCTGGATTCTGATAGAGGGCCATGAGACTTAGACCTGAGTGCAAAAATGGAGGCTCTAGCCCCTTCCAGAGCTGAGATATTGAAACTCAAAAATTCGACCCGAAAAAAAAAAAACGACAGTGGTACCCCTTACGTTTTTTGTTTTTTTTGGGTGAAAAATTAAGTTTCTCCAATCTTCCCAAAACTCTGGATTCTGATAGAGGGCCATGAGACTTAGACCTGAGTGCAAAAATGGAGGCTCTAGCCCCTTCCAGAGCTGAGATATCGAAACTCAAAAATTCGGCCCGAAAAAAAAACGACAGTGGTACCCCTTACGTTTTTTTTTTTGGGTGAAAAATGTAGTTTCTCCAATCTTCCCAAAACTCTGGATTCTGATAGAGGGCCATGAGACTTAGACCTGAGTGCAAAAATGGAGGCTCTAGCCCCTTCCAGAGCTGAGATATCGAAACTCAAAAATTCGGCCCGAAAAAAACGACAGTGGTACCCCTTACGTGTTTTTTTTTTGGGCAAAAAAAATTGGGTTTCTCCAATCTTCCCAAAACTCTGGATTCTGATAGAGGGCCATGAGACTTAGACCTGAGTGCAAAAATGGAGGCTCTAGCCCCTTCCAGAGCTGAGATATCGAAACTCAAAAATTCGGCCCGAAAAAAAAACGACAGTGGTACCCCTTACGTTTTTTTTTTTTGGGGCGAAAAATTAAGTTTCTCCAATCTTCCCAAAACTCTGGATTCTGATAGAGGGCCATGAGACTTAGACCTGAGTGCAAAAATGGAGGCTCTAGCCCCTTCCAGAGCTGAGATATCGAAACTCAAAAATTCGGCCCGAAAAAAAAAACGACAGTGGTACCCCTTACGTTTTGTTTTTTTTTGGGCGAAAAAATAAGTTTCTCCAATCTTCCAAAAACTCTGGATTCTGATAGAGGGCCATGAGACTTAGACCTGAGTGCAAAAATGGAGGCTCTAGCCCCTTCCAGAGCCGAGATATCGAAACTCAAAAATTCGGCCCGAAAAAAAAACGACAGTGGTACCCCTTACGTTTTTTTTTTGGGGCGAAAAATTAAGTTTCTCCAATCTTCCCAAAATTCTGGATTCTGATAGAGGGCCATGAGACTTAGACCTGAGTGCAAAAATGGAGGCTCTAGCCCCTTCCAAAGCTGAGATATCTAAACTCAAAAATTCGGCCCGAAAAAAAAAAACGACAGTGGTACCCCTTACGTTTTTTTTTTGGGCGAAAAATTAAGTTTCTCCAATCTTCCCAAAACTCTGGATTCTGATAGAGGGCCATGAGACTTAGACCTGAGTGCAAAAATGGAGGCTCTAGCCCCTTCCAGAGCTGAGATATCGAAACTCAAAAATTCGGCCCGAAAAAAAAACGACAGTGGTACCCCTTACGTTTTTTTTTTGGGTGAAAAATTTAGTTTCTCCAATCTTCCCAAAACTCTGGATTCTGATAGAGGGCCATGAGACTTAGACCTGAGTGCAAAAATGGAGGCTCTAGCCCCTTCCAGAGCCGAGATATCGAAACTCAAAAATTCGGCCCGAAAAAAAAACGACAGTGGTACCCCTTACGTTTTTTTTTTTTTGGGTGAAAAATTAAGTTTCTCCAATCTTCCCAAAACTCTGGATTCTGATAGAGGGCCATGAGACTTAGACCTGAGTGCAAAAATGGAGGCTCTAGCCCCTTCCAGAGCTGAGATATCGAAACTCAAAAATTCGGCCCGAAAAAAAAACGACAGTGGTACCCCTTACGTTTTTTTTTTGGGGCGAAAAATTAAGTTTCTCCAATCTTCCCAAAACTCTGGATTCTGATAGAGGGCCATGAGACTTAGACCTGAGTGCAAAAATGGAGGCTCTAGCCCCTACCAGAGCCGAGATATCGAAACTCAAAAATTCGGCCCGAAAAAAAAACGACAGTGGTACCCCTTACGTTTTTTTTTTTGGGGCGAAAAATTAAGTTTCTCCAATCTTCCCAAAACTCTGGATTCTGATAGAGGGCCATGAGACTTAGACCTGAGTGCAAAAATGGAGGCTCTAGCCCCTTCCAAAGCTGAGATATCTAAACTCAAAAATTCGGCCCGAAAAAAAAAACGACAGTGGTACCCCTTACGTTTTTTTTTTTTGGGCGAAAAATTAAGTTTCTCCAATCTTCCCAAAACTCTGGATTCTGATAGAGGGCCATGAGACTTAGACCTGAGTGCAAAAATGGAGGCTCTAGCCCCTTCCAGAGCTGAGATATCGAAACTCAAAAATTCGGCCCGAAAAAAAAAACGACAGTGGTACCCCTTACGTTTTTTTTTTGGGGCGAAAAATTAAGTTTCTCCAATCTTCCCAAAACTCTGGATTCTGATAGAGGGCCATGAGACTTAGACCTGAGTGCAAAAATGGAGGCTCTAGCCCCTTCCAGAGCTGAGATATCGAAACTCAAAAATTCGGCCCGAAAAAAAACGACAGTGGTACCCCTTACGTTTTTTTTTTTGGGCGGAAAATTAAGTTTCTCCAATCTTCCCAAAACTCTGGATTCTGATAGAGGGCCATGAGACTTAGACCTGAGTGCAAAAATGGAGGCTCTAGCCCCTTCCAGAGCCGAGATTTCGAAACTCAAAAATTCGGCCCGAAAAAAAAACGACAGTGGTACCCCTTACGTTTTTTTTTTTGGGCGGAAAATTAAGTTTCTCCAATCTTCCCAAAACTCTGGATTCTGATAGAGGGCCATAAGACTTAGACCTGAGTGCAAAAATGGAGGCTCTAGCCCCTTCCAGAGCCGAGATATCGAAACTCAAAAATTCGGCCCGAAAAAAAAAACGACAGTGGTACCCCTTACGTTTTTTTTTTTGGGCGGAAAATTAAGTTTCTCCAATCTTCCCAAAACTCTGGATTCTGATAGAGGGCCATGAGACTTAGACCTGAGTGCAAAAATGGAGGCTCTAGCCCCTTCCAGAGCCGAGATTTCGAAACTCAAAAATTCGGCCCGAAAAAAAAACGACAGTGGTACCCCTTACGTTTTTTTTTTGGGGCGAAAAATTAAGTTTCTCCAATCTTCCCAAAACTCTGGATTCTGATAGAGGGCCATGAGACTTAGACCTGAGTGCAAAAATGGAGGCTCTAGCCCCTTCCAAAGCTGAGATATCTAAACTCAAAAATTCGGCCCGAAAAAAAAAAACGACAGTGGTACCCCTTACGTTTTTTTTTTTGGGCGAAAAATTAAGTTTCTCCAATCTTCCCAAAACTCTGGATTCTGATAGAGGGCCATGAGATTTAGACCTGAGTGCAAAAATGGAGGCTCTAGCCCCTTCCAGAGCTGAGATATCGAAACTCAAAAATTCGGCCCGAAAAAAAAACGACAGTGGTACCCCTTACGTTTTTTTTTTTGGGTGAAAAATTTAGTTTCTCCAATCTTCCCAAAACTCTGGATTCTGATAGAGGGCCATGAGACTTAGACCTGAGTGCAAAAATGGAGGCTCTAGCCCCTTCCAGAGCCGAGATATCGAAACTCAAAAATTCGGCCCGAAAAAAAAACGACAGTGGTACCCCTTACGTTTTTTTTTTTTTGGGTGAAAAATTAAGTTTCTCCAATCTTCCCAAAACTCTGGATTCTGATAGAGGGCCATGAGACTTAGACCTGAGTGCAAAAATGGAGGCTCTAGCCCCTTCCAGAGCTGAGATATCGAAACTCAAAAATTCGGCCCGAAAAAAAAAACGACAGTGGTACCCCTTACGTTTTTTTTTTTGGGCGAAAAATTATGTTTCTCCAATCTTCCCAAAACTCTGGATTCTGATAGAGGGCCATGAGACTTAGACCTGAGTGCAAAAATGGAGGCTCTAGCCCCTACCAGAGCCGAGATATCGAAACTCAAAAATTCGGCCCGAAAAAAAAACGACAGTGGTACCCCTTACGTTTTTTTTTTTGGGGCGAAAAATTAAGTTTCTCCAATCTTCCCAAAACTCTGGATTCTGATAGAGGGCCATGAGACTTAGACCTGAGTGCAAAAATGGAGGCTCTAGCCCCTTCCAAAGCTGAGATATCTAAACTCAAAAATTCGGCCCGAAAAAAAAAACGACAGTGGTACCCCTTACGTTTTTTTTTTTTGGGCGAAAAATTAAGTTTCTCCAATCTTCCCAAAACTCTGGATTCTGATAGAGGGCCATGAGACTTAGACCTGAGTGCAAAAATGGAGGCTCTAGCCCCTTCCAGAGCTGAGATATCGAAACTCAAAAATTCGGCCCGAAAAAAAAAACGACAGTGGTACCCCTTACGTTTTTTTTTTGGGGCGAAAAATTAAGTTTCTCCAATCTTCCCAAAACTCTGGATTCTGATAGAGGGCCATGAGACTTAGACCTGAGTGCAAAAATGGAGGCTCTAGCCCCTTCCAGAGCTGAGATATCGAAACTCAAAAATTCGGCCCGAAAAAAAACGACAGTGGTACCCCTTACGTTTTTTTTTTTGGGCGGAAAATTAAGTTTCTCCAATCTTCCCAAAACTCTGGATTCTGATAGAGGGCCATGAGACTTAGACCTGAGTGCAAAAATGGAGGCTCTAGCCCCTTCCAGAGCCGAGATTTCGAAACTCAAAAATTCGGCCCGAAAAAAAAACGACAGTGGTACCCCTTACGTTTTTTTTTTTGGGCGGAAAATTAAGTTTCTCCAATCTTCCCAAAACTCTGGATTCTGATAGAGGGCCATGAGACTTAGACCTGAGTGCAAAAATGGAGGCTCTAGCCCCTTCCAGAGCCGAGATATCGAAACTCAAAAATTCGGCCCGAAAAAAAAAACGACAGTGGTACCCCTTACGTTTTTTTTTTTTGGGGTGAAAAATTAAGTTTTTCCAATCTTCCCAAAACTCTGGATTCTGATAGAGGGCCATGAGACTTAGACCTGAGTGCAAAAATGGAGGCTCTAGCCCCTTCCAGAGCTGAGATATCGAAACTCAAAAATTCGGCCCGAAAAAAAAACGACAGTGGTACCCCTTACGTTTTTTTTTTTGGGCGAAAAATTAAGTTTCTCCAATCTTCCCAAAACTCTGGATTCTGATAGAGGGCCATGAGACTTAGACCTGAGTGCAAAAATGGAGGCTCTAGCCCCTTCCAGAGCCGAGATATCGAAACTCAAAAATTCGGCCCGAAAAAAAAACGACAGTGGTACCCCTTACGTTTTTTTTTGGGGGGCGAAAAATTAAGTTTCTCCAATCTTCCCAAAACTCTGGATTCTGATAGAGGGCCATGAGACTTAGACCTGAGTGCAAAAATGGAGGCTCTAGCCCCTTCCAAAGCTGAGATATCTAAACTCAAAAATTCGGCCCGAAAAAAAAAAACGACAGTGGTACCCCTTACGTTTTTTTTTTTGGGCGAAAAATTACGTTTCTCCAATCTTCCCAAAACTCTGGATTCTGATAGAGGGCCATGAGACTTAGACCTGAGTGCAAAAATGGAGGCTCTAGCCCCTTCCAGAGCTGAGATATCGAAACTCAAAAATTCGGCCCGAAAAAAAAACGACAGTGGTACCCCTTACGTTTTTTTTTTGGGTGAAAAATTTAGTTTCTCCAATCTTCCCAAAACTCTGGATTCTGATAGAGGGCCATGAGAATTAGACCTGAGTGCAAAAATGGAGGCTCTAGCCCCTTCCAGAGCTGAGATATCGAAACTCAAAAATTCGGCCCGAAAAAAAAAACGACAGTGGTACCCCTTACGTTTTTTTTTTGGGGCGAAAAATTAAGTTTCTCCAATCTTCCCAAAACTCTGGATTCTGATAGAGGGCCATGAGACTTAGACCTGAGTGCAAAAATGGAGGCTCTAGCCCCTTCCAGAGCTGAGATATCGAAACTCAAAAATTCGGCCCGAAAAAAAACGACAGTGGTACCCCTTACGTTTTTTTTTTTGGGCGGAAAATTAAGTTTCTCCAATCTTCCCAAAACTCTGGATTCTGATAGAGGGCCATGAGACTTAGACCTGAGTGCAAAAATGGAGGCTCTAGCCCCTTCCAGAGCCGAGATTTCGAAACTCAAAAATTCGGCCCGAAAAAAAAAACGACAGTGGTACCCCTTACGTTTTTTTTTTTGGGCGGAAAATTAAGTTTCTCCAATCTTCCCAAAACTCTGGATTCTGATAGAGGGCCATGAGACTTAGACCTGAGTGCAAAAATGGAGGCTCTAGCCCCTTCCAGAGCCGAGATTTCGAAACTCAAAAATTCGGCCCGAAAAAAAAACGACAGTGGTACCCCTTACGTTTTTTTTTTTGGGGCGAAAAATTAAGTTTCTCCAATCTTCCCAAAACTCTGGATTCTGATAGAGGGCCATGAGACTTAGACCTGAGTGCAAAAATGGAGGCTCTAGCCCCTTCCAAAGCTGAGATATCGAAACTCAAAAATTCGGCCCGAAAAAAAAAAACGACAGTGGTACCCCTTACGTTTTTTTTTTTTTGGGCGAAAAATTAAGTTTCTCCAATCTTCCAAAAACTCTGGATTCTGATAGAGGGCCATGAGACTTAGACCTGAGTGCAAAAATGGAGGCTCTAGCCCCTTCCAGAGCTGAGATATTGAAACTCAAAAATTCGGCCCGAAAAAAAAACGACAGTGGTACCCCTTACGTTTTTTTTTTTGGGTGAAAATTTTAGTTTCTCCAATCTTCCCAAAACTCCGGATTCTGATAGAGGGCCATGAGACTTAGACCTGAGTGCAAAAATGGAGGCTCTAGCCCCTACCAGAGCTGAGATATCGAAACTCAAAAATTCGACCCGAAAAAAAAACGACATTGGTACCCCTTACGTTTTTTTTTTTTGGGCGAAAAATTAAGTTTCTCCAATCTTCCCAAAACTCTGGATTCTGATAGAGGGCCATGAGACTTAGACCTGAGTGCAAAAATGGAGGCTCTAGCCCCTTCGAGAGCTGAGATATTGAAACTCAAAAATTCGACCCGAAAAAAAAAAACGACAGTGGTACCCCTTACGTTTTTTTTTTTTGGGTGAAAAATTAAGTTTCTCCAATCTTCCCAAAACTCTGGATTCTGATAGAGGGCCATGAGACTTAGACCTGAGTGCAAAAATAAAGGCTCTAGCCCCTTCCAGAGCTGAGATATCGAAACTCAAAAATTCGGCCCGAAAAAAAAAACGACAGTGGTACCCCTTACGTTTTTTTTTTTTTGGGTGAAAAATTTAGTTTCTCCAATCTTCCCAAAACTCTGGATTCTGATAGAGGGCCATGAGACTTAGACCTGAGTGCAAAAATGGAGGCTCTAGCCCCTTCCAGAGCTGAGATATCGAAACTCAAAAATTCGGCCCGAAAAAAAAACGACAGTGGTACCCCTTACGTTTTTTTTTGGGGGGGGCGAAAAATTAAGTTCTCCAATCTTCCCAAAACTCTGGATTCTGATAGAGGGCCATGAGACTTAGACCTGAGTGCAAAAATGGAGGCTCTAGCCCCTTCCAGAGCTGAGATATTGAAACTCAAAAATTCGACCCGAAAAAAAAAAACGACAGTGGTACCCCTTACGTTTTTTTTTTTTGGGTGAAAAATTAAGTTTCTCCAATCTTCCCAAAACTCTGGATTCTGATAGAGGGCCATGAGACTTAGACCTGAGTGCAAAAATGGAGGCTCTAGCCCCTTCCAGAGCTGAGATATTGAAACTCAAAAATTCGACCCGAAAAAAAAAAACGACAGTGGTACCCCTTACGTTTTTTTTTTTTGGGTGAAAAATTAAGTTTCTCCAATCTTCCCAAAACTCTGGATTCTGATAGAGGGCCATGAGACTTAGACCTGAGTGCAAAAATGGAGGCTCTAGCCCCTTCCAGAGCTGAGATATCGAAACTCAAAAATTCGGCCTGAAAAAAAAACGACAGTGGTACCCCTTACGTTTTTTTTTTTGGGTGAAAAATTTAGTTTCTCCAATCTTCCCAAAACTCTGGATTCTGATAGAGGGCCATGAGACTTAGACCTGAGTGCAAAAATGGAGGCTCTAGCCCCTTCCAGAGCTGAGATATCGAAACTCAAAAATTCGGCCCGAAAAAAAAAAACGACAGTGGTACCCCTTACGTTTTTTTTTTGGGGCAAAAAATTAAGTTTCTCCAATCTTCCCAAAACTCTGGATTCTGATAGAGGGCCATGAGAATTAGACCTGAGTGCAAAAATGGAGGCTCTAGCCCCTTCCAGAGCTGAGATATCGAAACTCAAAAATTTGGCCCGAAAAAAAAACGACAGTGGTACCCCTTACGGTTTTTTTTTGGGTGAAAAATTAAGTTTCTCCAATCTTCCCAAAACTCTGGATTCTGATAGAGGGCCATGAGACTTAGACCTGAGTGCAAAAATGGAGGCTCTAGCCCCTTCCAGAGCTGAGATATCGAAACTCAAAAATTCGGCCCGAAAAAAAACGACAGTGGTACCCCTTACGTTTTTTTTTTTGGGCGGAAAATTAAGTTTCTCCAATCTTCCCAAAACTCTGGATTCTGATAGAGGGCCATGAGACTTAGACCTGAGTGCAAAAATGGAGGCTCTAGCCCCTTCCAGAGCCGAGATTTCGAAACTCAAAAATTCGGCCCGAAAAAAAAACGACAGTGGTACCCCTTACGTTTTTTTTGGGGGGGCGAAAAATTAAGTTTTTCCAATCTTCCCAAAACTCTGGATTCTGATAGAGGGCCATGAGACTTAGACCTGAGTGCAAAAATGGAGGCTCTAGCCCCTTCCAAAGCTGAGATATCGAAACTCAAAAATTCGGCCCGAAAAAAAAAAACGACAGTGGTACCCCTTACGTTTTTTTTTTTTTGGGCGAAAAATTAAGTTTCTCCAATCTTCCAAAAACTCTGGATTCTGATAGAGGGCCATGAGACTTAGACCTGAGTGCAAAAATGGAGGCTCTAGCCCCTTCCAGAGCTGAGATATTGAAACTCAAAAATTCGGCCCGAAAAAAAAACGACAGTGGTACCCCTTACGTTTTTTTTTTTGGGTGAAAATTTTAGTTTCTCCAATCTTCCCAAAACTCCGGATTCTGATAGAGGGCCATGAGACTTAGACCTGAGTGCAAAAATGGAGGCTCTAGCCCCTTCCAGAGCTGAGATATCGAAACTCAAAAATTCGACCCGAAAAAAAAATGACAGTGGTACCCCTTACGTTTTTTTTTTTTGGGCGAAAAATTAAGTTTCTCCAATCTTCCCAAAACTCTGGATTCTGATAGAGGGCCATGAGACTTAGACCTGAGTGCAAAAATGGAGGCTCTAGCCCCTTCTAGAGCTGAGATATTGAAACTCAAAAATTCGACCCGAAAAAAAAAAACGACAGTGGTACCCCTTACGTTTTTTTTTTTTTGGGTGAAAAATTAAGTTTCTCCAATCTTCCCAAAACTCTGGATTCTGATAGAGGGCCATGAGACTTAGACCTGAGTGCAAAAATAAAGGCTCTAGCCCCTTCCAGAGCTGAGATATCGAAACTCAAAAATTCGGCCCGAAAAAAAAAACGACAGTGGTACCCCTTACGTTTTTTTTTGGGGGGGCGAAAAATTAAGTTCTCCAATCTTCCCAAAACTCTGGATTCTGATAGAGGGCCATGAGACTTAGACCTGAGTGCAAAAATGGAGGCTCTAGCCCCTTCCAGAGCTGAGATATCGAAACTCAAAAATTCGGCCCGAAAAAAAAAACGACAGTGGTACCCCTTACGTTTTTTTTTTTGGGCGAAAAATTAAGTTTCTCCAATCTTCCCAAAACTCTGGATTCTGATAGAGGGCCATGAGAGTTAGACCTGAGTGCAAAAATGGAGGCTCTAGCCCCTTCCAGAGCCGAGATATCGAAACTCAAAAATTCGGCCCGAAAAAAAAACGACAGTGGTACCCCTTACGTTTTTTTTTTTTGGCGCGAAAAATTAAGTTTCTCCAATCTTCCCAAAACTCTGGATTCTGATAGAGGGCCATGAGACTTAGACCTGAGTGCAAAAATGGAGGCTCTAGCCCCTTCCAAAGCTGAGATATCGAAACTCAAAAATTCGGCCCGAAAAAAAAAACGACAGTGGTACCCCTTACGTTTTTTTTTTTTTGGGCGAAAAATTAAGTTTCTCCAATCTTCCAAAAACTTTGGATTCTGATAGAGGGCCATGAGACTTAGACCTGAGTGCAAAAATGGAGGCTCTAGCCCCTTCCAGAGCTGAGATATTGAAACTCAAAAATTCGACCCGAAAAAAAAAAAACGACAGTGGTACCCCTTACGGTTTTTTTTTTTTGGGTGAAAAATTAAGTTTCTCCAATCTTCCCAAAACTCTGGATTCTGATAGAGGGCCATGAGACTTAGACCTGAGTGCAAAAATGGAGGCTCTAGCCCCTTCCAGAGCTGAGATATCGAAACTCAAAAATTCGGCCCGAAAAAAAAAACGACAGTGGTACCCCTTACGTTTTTTTTTTTGGGTGAAAAATTTAGTTTCTCCAATCTTCCCAAAACTCTGGATTCTGATAGAGGGCCATGAGACTTAGACCTGAGTGCAAAAATGGAGGCTCTAGCCCCTTCCAGAGCTGAGATATCGAAACTCAAAAATTCGGCCCGAAAAAAAAAACGACAGTGGTACCCCTTACGTTTTTTTTTTTGGGGCAAAAAATTAAGTTTCTCCAATCTTCCCAAAACTCTGGATTCTGATAGAGGGCCATGAGAATTAGACCTGAGTGCAAAAATGGAGGCTCTAGCCCCTTCCAGAGCTGAGATATCGAAACTCAAAAATTTGGCCCGAAAAAAAAACGACAGTGGTACCCCTTACGGTTTTTTTTGGGGTGAAAAATTACGTTTCTCCAATCTTCCCAAAACTCTGGATTCTGATAGAGGGCCATGAGACTTAGACCTGAGTGCAAAAATGGAGGCTCTAGCCCCTTCCAGAGCTGAGATATCAAAACTCAAAAATTCGGCCCGAAAAAAAAACGACAGTGGTACCCCTTACGTTTTTTTTTTTTTGGGCGAAAAATTAAGTTTCTCAAATCTTCCCAAAACTCTGGATGCTGATAGAGGGCCATGAGACTTAGACCTGAGTGCAAAAATGGAGGCTCTAGCCCCTTCCAGAGCTGAGATATCGAAACTCAAAAATTCGGCCCGAAAAAAAAACGACAGTGGTACCCCTTACGTTTTTTTTTTTGGGGGCGAAAAATTAAGTTCTCCAATCTTCCCAAAACTCTGGATTCTGATAGAGGGCCATGAGACTTAGACCTGAGTGCAAAAATGGAGGCTCTAGCCCCTTCCAGAGCTGAGATATCGAAACTCAAAAATTCGGCCCGAAAAAAAAACGACAGTGGTACCCCTTACGTTTTTTTTTTTGGGCGAAAAATTAAGTTTCTCCAATCTTCCCAAAACTCTGGATTCTGATAGAGGGCCATGAGACTTAGACCTGAGTGCAAAAATGGAGGCTCTAGCCCCTTCCAGAGCTGAGATATCGAAACTCAAAAATTCGGCCCGAAAAAAAAAAACGACAGTGGTACCCCTTACGTTTTTGTTTTTTTTTGGCGAAAAATTAAGTTTCTCCAATCTTCCAAAAACTCTGGATTCTGATAGAGGGCCATAAGACTTAGACCTGAGTGCAAAAATGGAGGCTCTAGCCCCTTCCAGAGCTGAGATATCGAAACTCAAAAATTAGGCCCGAAAAAAAAAACGACAGTGGTACCCCTTACGTTTTTTTTTTTTGGGCGAAAAATTAAGTTTCTCCAATCTTCCAAAAACTTTGGATTCTGATAGAGGGCCATGAGACTTAGACCTAAGTGCAAAAATGGAGGCTCTAGCCCCTTCCAGAGCTGAGATATCGAAACTTTAAAAATTCGGCCCGAAAAAAAAACGACAGTGGTACCCCTTACGTTTTTTTTTTTGGGTGAAAAATTTAGTTTCTCCAATCTTCCCAAAACTCTGGATTCTGATAGAGGGCCATGAGACTTAGACCTGAGTGCAAAAATGGAGGCTCTAGCCCCTTCCAGAGCTGAGATATCGAAACTCAAAAATTCGGCCCGAAAAAAAAAACGACAGTGGTACCCCTTACGTTTTTTTTTTGGGGGCGAAAAATTAAGTTTCTCCAATCTTCCAAAAACTTTGGATTCTGATAGAGGGCCATGAGAATTAGACCTGAGTGCAAAAATGGAGGCTCTAGCCCCTTCCAGAGCTGAGATATCGAAACTTTAAAAATTCGGCCCGAAAAAAAAACGACAGTGGTACCCCTTACGGTTTTTTTTTTGGGTGAAAAATTAAGTTTCTCCAATCTTCCCAAAACTCTGGATTCTGATAGAGGGCCATGAGACTTAGACCTGAGTGCAAAAATGGAGGCTCTAGCCCCTTCCAGAGCTGAGATATCGAAACTCAAAAATTCGGCCCGAAAAAAAAAACGACAGTGGTACCCCTTACGTTTTTTTTTTGGGGGCGAAAAATTAAGTTTCTCCAATCTTCCCAAAACTCTGGATTCTGATAGAGGGCCATGAGAATTAGACCTGAGTGCAAAAATGGAGGCTCTAGCCCCTTCCAGAGCTGAGATATCGAAACTCAAAAATTTGGCCCGAAAAAAAAATGACAGTGGTACCCCTTACGGTTTTTTTTTTTGGGTGAAAAATTAAGTTTCTCCAATCTTCCCAAAACTCTGGATTCTGATAGAGGGCCATGAGACTTAGACCTGAGTGCAAAAATGGAGGCTCTAGCCCCTTCCAGAGCTGAGATATCAAAACTCAAAAATTCGGCCCGAAAAAAAAACGACAGTGGTACCCCTTACGTTTTTTTTTTTTGGGCGAAAAATTAAGTTTCTCAAATCTTCCCAAAACTCTGGATGCTGATAGAGGGCCATGAGACTTAGACCTGAGTGCAAAAATGGAGGCTCTAGCCCCTTCCAGAGCTGAGATATCGAAACTCAAAAATTCGGCCCGAAAAAAAAACGACAGTGGTACCCCTTACGTTTTTTTTGGGGGGGGCGAAAAATTAAGTTCTCCAATCTTCCCAAAACTCTGGATTCTGATAGAGGGCCATGAGACTTAGACCTGAGTGCAAAAATGGAGGCTCTAGCCCCTTCCAGAGCTGAGATATCGAAACTCAAAAATTCGGCCCGAAAAAAAAACGACAGTGGTACCCCTTACGTTTTTTTTTTTGGGCGAAAAATTAAGTTTCTCCAATCTTCCCAAAACTCTGGATTCTGATAGAGGGCCATGAGACTTAGACCTGAGTGCAAAAATGGAGGCTCTAGCCCCTTCCAGAGCTGAGATATCGAAACTCAAAAATTCGGCCCGAAAAAAAAAAACGACAGTGGTACCCCTTACGTTTTTTGTTTTTTTTTGGCGAAAAATTAAGTTTCTCCAATCTTCCAAAAACTCTGGATTCTGATAGAGGGCCATGAGACTTAGACCTGAGTGCAAAAATGGAGGCTCTAGCCCCTTCCAGAGCTGAGATATCAAAACTCAAAAATTCGACCCGAAAAAAAAAACGACAGTGGTACACGTTTTTTTTTTTTTTGGGGTGAAAAATTAAGTTTCTCCAATCTTCCCAAAACTCTGGATTCTGATAGAGGGCCATGAGACTTAGACCTGAGTGCAAAAATGGAGGCTCTAGCCCCTTCCAGAGCTGAGATATCGAAACTCAAAAATTCGGCCCGAAAAAAAAACGACAGTGGTACCCCTTACGTTTTTTTTTGGGGGGCGAAAAATTAAGTTTCTCCAATCTTCCCAAAACTCTGGATTCTGATAGAGGGCCATGAGACTTAGACCTGAGTGCAAAAATGGAGGCTCTAGCCCCTTCCAGAGCTGAGATATCGAAACTCAAAAATTCGGCCCGAAAAAAAAAACGACAGTGGTACCCCTTACGTTTTTTTTTTTTGGGCGAAAAATTAAGTTTCTCCAATCTTCCCAAAACTCTGGATTCTGATAGAGGGCCATTAGACTTAGACCTCAGTGCAAAAATGGAGGCTCTAGCCCCTTCCAGAGCTGAGATATCGAAACTCAAAAATTCGGCCCGAAAAAAAAAACGACAGTGGTACCCCTTACGTTTTTTTTTTTTGGGCGAAAAATTAAGTTTCTTCAATCTTCCCAAAACTCTGGATTCTGATAGAGGGCCATGAGACTTAGACCTGAGTGCAAAAATGGAGGCTCTAGCCCCTTCCAGAGCTGAGATATCGAAACTCAAAAATTCGGCCCGAAAAAAACCCGACATTGGTACCCCTTACGTTTTTTTTTTGGGCGAAAAATTAAGTTTCTCCAATCTTCCCAAAACTCTGGATTCTGATAGAGGGCCATGAGACTTAGACCTGAGTGCAAAAATGGAGGCTCTAGCCCCTTCCAGAGCTGAGATTTCGAAACTCAAAAATTCGGCCCGAAAAAAAAACGACAGTGGTACCCCTTACGTTTTTTTTTTTTTTGCGGCGAAAAATTAAGTTTCTCCAATCTTCCCAAAACTCTGGATTCTGATAGAGGGCCATGAGACTTAGACCTGAGTGCAAAAATGGAGGCTCTAGCCCCTTCCAGAGCTGAGATATCGAAATTTAAAAATTCGGCCCGAAAAAAAAACGACAGTGGTACCCCTTATTTTTTTTTTTTGGGGGGCGAAAAATTAAGTTTCTCCAATCTTCCCAAAACTCTGGATTCTGATAGAGGGCCATGAGACTTAGACCTGAGTGCAAAAATGGAGGCTCTAGCCCCTTCCAGAGCTGAGATATTGAAACTCAAAAATTCGGCCCGAAAAAAAAAAAACGACAGTGGTACCCCTTACGTTTTTTTTTTTGGGGCGAAAAATTAAGTTTCTCCAATCTTCCCAAAACTCTGGATTCTGATAGAGGGCCATGAGACTTAGACCTGAGTGCAAAAATGGAGGCTCTAGCCCCTTCAAGAGCTGAGATATCGAAACTCAAAAATTCGGCCCGAAAAAAAAACGACAGTGGTACCCCTTACGGTTTTTTTTTTGGGCGAAAAATTAAGTTTCTCCAATCTTCCCAAAAACTCTGGATTCTGATAGAGGGCCATGAGACTTAGACCTGAGTGCAAAAATGGAGGCTCTAGCCCCTTCCAGAGCTGAGATATCGAAACTCAAAAATTCGGCCCGACAAAAAAACCACAGTGGTACCCCTTACGTTTTTTTTTTGGGGGCGAAAAATTAAGTTCTCCAATCTTCCCAAAACTCTGGATTCTGATAGAGGGCCATGAGACTTAGACCTGAGTGCAAAAATGGAGGCTCTAGCCCCTTCCAGAGCTGAGATATCGAAACTCAACAATTCGGCCCGAAAAAAAAAACGACAGTGGTACCCCTTACGTTTTTTTTTTTGGGCGAAAAATTAAGTTTCTCCAATCTTCCCCAAACTCTGTATTCTGATAGAGGGCCATGAGACTTAGACCTGAGTGCAAAAATGGAGGCTCTAGCCCCTTCCAGAGCTGAGATATCGAAACTCAAAAATTCGGCCCGAAAAAAAAAACGACAGTGGTACCCCTTACGTTTTTTTTTTTTGGGGCGAAAAATTACGTTTCTCCAATCTTCCCAAAACTCTGGATTCTGATAGAGGGCCATGAGACTTAGACCTGAGTGCAAAAATGGAGGCTCTAGCCCCTTCCAGAGCTGAGATATCGAAACTCAAAAATTCGGCCCGAAAAAAAAAACGACAGTGGTACCCCTTACATTTTTTTTTTGGGGCGAAAAATTAAGTTTCTCCAATTTTCCCAAAACTCTGGATTCTGATAGAGGGCCATGAGACTTAGACCTGAGTGCAAAAATGGAGGCTCTAGTCCCTTCCAGAGCTGAGATATCGAAACTCAAAAATTCGGCCCGAAAAAAAAAACGACAGTGGTACCCCTTACGGTTTTTTTTTTGGGGCGAAAAATTAAGTTTCTCCAATCTTCCCAAATGTCTGGATTCTGATAGAGGGCCATGAGATTTAGACCTGAGTGCAAAAATGGAGGCTCTAGCCCCTTCCAGAGCTGAGATATCGAAACTCAAAAATTCGGCCCGAAAAAAAAAACAACAGTGGTACCCCTTACGTTTTTTTTTTTGGGCGAAAAGTTAAGTTTCTCCAATCTTCCCAAAACTCTGGATTCTGATAGAGGGCCATGAGACTTAGACCTGAGTGCAAAAATGGAGGCTCTAGCCCCTTCCAGAGCTGAGATATCGAAACTCAAAAATTCGGCCCGAAAAAAAAACGACAGTGGTACCCCTTACGTTTTTTTTTTTTTGGGCGAAAAATTAAGTTTCTCCAATCTTCCCAAAACTCTGGATTCTGATAGAGGGCCATGAGACTTAGACCTGAGTGCAAAAATGGAGGCTCTAGCCCCTTCCAGAGCTGAGATATCGAAACTCAAAAATTCGGCCCGAAAAAAAAACGACAGTGGTACCCCTTACGTTTTTTTTTTTTGGGCGAAAAATTAAGTTTCTCCAATCTTCCCAAAACTCTGGATTCTGATAGAGGGCCATGAGACTTAGACCTGAGTGCAAAAATGGAGGCTCTAGCCCCTTCCAGAGCTGAGATTTCGAAAGTCAAAAATTCGGCCCGAAAAAAAAACGACAGTGGTACCCCTTACGTTTTTTTTTTTTGGGCGAAAAATTACGTTTCTCCAATCTTCCCAAAACTCTGGATTCTGATAAAGGGCCATGAGACTTAGACCTGAGTGCAAAAATGGAGGCTCTAGCCCCTTCCAGAGCTGAGATATCGAAACTCAAAAATTCGGCCCGAAAAAAAAACGACAGTGGTACCCCTTACGTTTTTTTTTGGGGGGCGAAAAATTAAGTTTCTCCAATCTTCCCAAAACTCTGGATTCTGATAGAGGGCCATGAGACTTTAGCCTGGCTGCGCCCGCCTACGCACTTCCGCTCAATTTCATTTTCCTTCAGTACTGCGTCTGGGACCGCTCCATATCCTTAGGTTTCCAGAAATCAATTTTTTGTAGGACCAATCAGCGAATAGAGGGAGTGGCTGAGAACGATGACGTTGATGTAGTGCGTCAGCTTGAGTGCAGTAATGGCAGCGGAGAAAGACGTGAGAAAAGCTATTCGGTCCGTTGTTGGAAAAGAAACTGACGAATATACAGAATTTAAAGCCGGATTGTTGTCGTCTCACCTCTTGTTGCACAACGGAGGACCAAGTGAAGGAGGCAGAAAGGTTGGAAGTTTGTGCTGGGCAGCTCGTGCACAATGACCGTGACATTTTGGACTTTAGCCTGGTGTTCGCGGTGTTCGGAAGCCCCGAGTCCTGGCTGCTAAACTATTGTTGAAGATCCGCTCAGGAGTCATGTCAGTCGCTCAGATTCCCAACAGTAAATTTACTGATTCTTGTGATGAATAGAACATTTTGAGCCCCTTTGTGCACTCGTACAGGAGGTTGGTGTGTCAGTTTTACATGTTGTAAATCATACAAATTGGTTGTGATTTAAAAAAAAAATTGTCATAAATAAAAATTTGAAAACCCATACTTTGGAGACTATATTTGATTTTCAGTTTTAGATGTCAATGGTTAATTTGTTTTAATAAAAAAAAAACAACTAAATGCCATATAAAAATGTACAAACACATACTTTGAAGACCATAATTAAGGTAATTAAGAAACAAAAATACGTAATATGAAAAATTGTTGTTTATTACACATCTGCAGACAGACTGATCATTCACTGTCACTTACAGCATTGACTGAATAATCACTGTCTTTCATGTCAAATATACATTTCGAATTAATAATTGTTCCTAGATTAACAAAACCTGCAGCTCTCGTTGACTGAAATCCTATTGTAAATTTAATCCTCTGATCATTCGGAGTTCGGACTTGTTGTTTCTTTTACTGTCTATGGTTGTTTCCAGCCGTTTCGGCGCATGACATACGTCACTCACGACCACACATTAGCGATTGGCTATGGCAGATCGTGAGTGACTCTGGGCAGATCCAATAGATTTGAACTTTAATAGTGAACCCGCCTACAAGGAAGGAAACGTTTCTCAATTGAGGGAGGCCAGACTCTCTGTACAAATGAAATGTATGTACGAGAGTCTGGTAGAACCAGGCTAATGAGACTTAGACCTGAGTGCAAAAATGGAGGCTCTAGCCCCTTCCAGAGCTGAGATATCGAAACTCAAAAATTCGGCCCGAAAAAAAAACGACAGTGGTACCCCTTACGTTTTTTTGGGGGGGGGGCGAAAAATTAAGTTTCTCCAATCTTCCCAAAACTCTGGATTCTGATAGAGGGCCATAATACTTAGACCTGAGTGCAAAAATGGAGGCTCTAGCCCCTTCCAGAGCTGAGATATCGAAACTCAAAAATTCGGCCCGAAAAAAAAACGACAGTGGTACCCCTTAAGTTTTTTTTTTTGGGGTGCAAAATTAATTTCTCCAATCTTCCCAAAACTCTGGATTCTGATAGAGGGCCATGAGACTTAGACCTGAGTGCAAAAATGGAGGCTCTAGCCCCTTCCAGAGCTGAGATATCGAAACTCAAAAATTCGTCCCGAAAAAAAAACGACAGTGGTACCCCTTACGTTTTTTTTTTTGGGCGAAAAATTAAGTTTCTCCAATCTTCCCAAAACTCTGGATTCTGATAGAGGGCCATGAGACTTAGACCTGAGTGCAAAAATGGAGGCTCTAGCCCCTTCCAGAGCTGAGATATTGAAACTCAAAAATTCGGCCCGAAAAAAAAACGACAGTGGTACCCCTTACGTTTTTTTTTTTGGGCGAAAAATTAAGTTTCTCCAATCTTCCCAAAACTCTGGATTCTGATAGAGGGCCATGAGACTTAGACCTGAGTGCAAAAATGGAGGCTCTAGCCCCTTCCAGAGCTGAGATATCGAAACTCAAAAATTCGGCCCGAAAAAAAAAACGACAGTGGTACCCCTTACGTTTTTTTTTTTTGGGGCGAAAAATTAAGTTTCTCCAATCTTCCCAAAACTCTGGATTCTTATAGAGGGCCATGAGACTTAGACCTGAGTGCAAAAATGGAGGATCTAGCCCCTTCCAGAGCTGAGATATCGAAACTCAAAAATTCGGCCCGAAAAAAAACGACAGTGGTACCCCTTATGTTTTTTTTTTGGGGCGAAAAATTAAGTTTCTCCAATCTTCCCAAAACTCCGGATTCTGATAGAGGGCCATGAGACTTAGACCTGAGTGCAAAAATGGAGGCTCTAGCCCCTTCCAGAGCTGAGATATCGAAACTCAAAAATTCGGCCCGAAAAAAAAACGACAGTGGTACCCCTTACGTTTTTTTTTTGGGGCGAAAAATTAAGTTTCTCCAATCTTCCCAAAACTCTGGATTCTGATAGAGGGCCATTAGACCTGAGTGCAAAAATGGAGGCTCTAGCCCCCTCCAGAGCTGAGATATCGAAACTCAAAAATTCGGCCCGAAAAAAAACCGACAGTGGTACCCCTTACGTTTTTTTTTGGGGGGCGAAAAATTACGTTTCTCCAATCTTCCCAAAACTCTGGATTCTGATAGGGGGCCATGAGACTTAGACCTGAGTGCAAAAATGGAGGCTCTAGCCCCTTCCAGAGCTGAGATATCGAAACTCAAAAATTCGGCCCGAAAAAAAACGACAGTGGTACCCCTTACGGTTTTTTTTTGGGGCGAAAAATTAAGTTTCTCCAATCTTCCCAAAACTCTGGATTATGATAGAGGGCCATGAGACTTAGACCTGAGTGCAAAAATGGAGGCTCTAGCCCCTTCCAGAGCTGAGATATCGAAACTCAAAAATTCGGCCCGAAAAAAAAAACGACAGTGGTACCCCTTACGTTTTTTTTTTGGGCCGAAAAATTAAGTTTCTCCAATCTTCCCAAAACTCTGGATTCTGATAGAGGGCCATGAGACTTAGACCTGAGTGCAAAAATGGAGGCTCTAGCCCCTTCCAGAGCTGAGATATCGAAACTCAAAAATTCGGCCCGAAAAAAAAACGACAGTGGTACCCCTTACGTTTTTTTTTGGGCAAAAAATTAAGTTTCTCCAATCTTCCCAAAACTCTGGATTCTGATAGAGGGCCATGAGACTTAGACCTGAGTGCAAAAATGGAGGCTCTAGCCCCTTCCAGAGCTGAGATATCGAAACTCAAAAATTCGGCCCGAAAAAAAAAACGACAGTGGTACCCCTTACGTTTTTTTTTTGGGCGAAAAATTAAGTTTCTCCATTCTTCCAAAAACTCTGGATTCTGATAGAGGGCCATGAGACTTAGACCTGAGTGCAAAAATGGAGGCTCTAGCCCCTTCCAGAGCTGAGATATTGAAACTCAAAAATTCGGCCCGAAAAAAAAAACGACAGTGGTACCCCTTACGTTTTTTTTTTTTGGGTGAAAAATTAAGTTTCTCCAATCTTCCCAAAACTCTGGATTCTGATAGAGGGCCATGAGACTTAGACCTGAGTGCAAAATGGAGGCTCTATCCCCTTCCAGAGCTGAGATATCGAAACTCAAAAATTCGGCCCGAAAAAAAAAACGACAGTGGTACCCCTTACGTTTTTTTTTTGGGTGAAAAATTTAGTTTCTCCAATCTTCCCAAAACTCTGGATTCTGATAGAGGGCCATGAGACTTAGATCTGAGTGCAAAAATGGAGGCTCTAGCCCCTTCCAGAGCTGAGATATCGAAACTCAAAAATTCGGCCCGAAAAAAAAAACGACAGTGGTACCCCTTACGTTTTTTTTTTTGGGCGAAAAATTAAGTTTCTCCAATCTTCTCAAAACTCTGGATTCTGATAGAGGGCCATGAGACTTAGACCTGAGTGCAAAAATGGAGGCTCTAGCCCCTTCCAGAGCTGAGATATCGAAACTCAAAAATTCAGCCCGAAAAAAAAACGACAGTGGTACCCCTTACGTTTTTTTTTGGGGGGCGAAAAATTAAGTTTCTCAAATCTTCCCAAAACTCTGGATTCTGATAGAGGGCCATGAGACTTAGACCTGAGTGCAAAAAAATGGAGGCTCTAGCCCCTTCCAGAGCTGAGACATCGAAACTCAAAAATTCGGCCCGAAAAAAAAACGACAGTGGTACCCCTTACGTTTTTTTTTTTGGGGCGAAAAATTAAGTTTCTCCAATCTTCCCAAAACTCTGGATTCTGATAGAGGGCCATGTGACTTAGACCTGAGTGCAAAAATGGAGGCTCTAGCCCCTTCCAGAGCTGAGATATCGAAACTCAAAAATTCGGCCCGAAAAAAAAACGACAGTGGTACCCTTTACGTTTTTTTTTTTTGGGCGAAAAATTAAGTTTCTCCAATCTTCCCAAAACTCTGGATTCTGATAGAGGGCCATGAGACTTAGACCTGAGTGCAAAAATGGAGGCTCTAGCCCCTTCCAGAGCTGAGATATCGAAACTCAAAAATTCGCCCCGAAAAAAAAACGACAGTGGTACCCCTTACGTTTTTTTTTTTGGGGCGAAAAATTAAGTTTCTCCAATCTTCCCAAAACTCTGGATTCTGATAGAGGGCCATGAGACTTAGACCTGAGTGCAAAAATGGAGGCTCTAGCCCCTTCCAGAGCTGAGATATTGAAACTCAAAAATTCGGCCCGAAAAAAAAAACGACAGTGGTACCCCTTACGTTTTTTTTTTTTTTGGGTGAAAAATTAAGTTTCTCCAATCTTCCCAAAACTCTGGATTCTGATAGAGGGCCATGTGACTTAGACCTGAGTGCAAAAATGGAGGCTCTAGCCCCTTCCAGAGCTGAGATATCGAAACTCAAAAATTCGGCCCGAAAAAAAAACGACAGTGGTACCCTTTACGTTTTTTTTTTTTGGGCGAAAAATTAAGTTTCTCCAATCTTCCCAAAACTATGGATTCTGATAGAGGGCCATGAGACTTAGACCTGAGTGCAAAAATGGAGGCTCTAGCCCCTTCCAGAGCTGAGATATCGAAACTCAAAAATTCGCCCCGAAAAAAAAAACGACAGTGGTACCCCTTACGTTTTTTTTTTTTGGGGCGAAAAATTAAGTTTCTCCAATCTTCCCAAAACTATGGATTCTGATAGAGGGCCATGAGACTTAGACCTGAGTGCAAAAATGGAGGCTCTAGCCCCTTCCAGAGCTGAGATATCGAAACTCAAAAATTCGGCCCGAAAAAAAAAAACGACAGTGGTACCCCTTACTTTTTTTTTTGGGGGGGGCGAAAAATTAAGTTTCTCCAATCTTCCCAAAACTCTGGATTCTGACAGAGGGCCATGAGACTTAGACCTGAGTGCAAAAATGGAGGCTCTAGCCCCTTCCAGAGCTGAGATATCGAAACTCAAAAATTCGGCCCGAAAAAAAAAACGACAGTGGTACCCCTTACGTTTTTTTTTTTTGGGCGAAAAATTAAGTTTCTCCAATCTTCCCAAAACTCTGGATTCTGATAGAGGGCCATGAGACTTAGACCTGAGTGCAAAAATGGAGGCTCTAGCCCCTTCCAGAGCTGAGATATCGAAACTCAAAAATTCGACCCGAAAAAAAAAACGACAGTGGTACCCCTTTCGTTTTTTTTTTCGGGCGAAAAATGAAGTTTCTCCAATCTTCTCAAAACTCTGGATTCTGATAGAGGGCCATGAGACTTAAACCTGAGTGCAAAAATGGAGGCTCTAGACCCTTCCAGAGCTGAGATATCGAAACTCAAAAATTCGACCCGAAAAAAAAAACGACAGTGGTACCCCTTTCGTTTTTTTTTTCGGGCGAAAAATGAAACTTCTCCAATCTTCTCAAAACTCTGGATTCTGATAGAGGGCCATGAGACTTAGACCTGAGTGCAAAAATGGAGGCTCTAGCCCCTTCCAGAGCTGAGATATCGAAACTCAAAAATTCGGCCCGAAAAAAAAAACGACAGTGGTACCCCTTACGTTTTTTTTTTTTGGGGGCGAAAAATTAAGTTTCTCCAATCTTCCCAAAACTCTGGATTCTGACAGAGGGCCATGAGACTTAGACCTGAGTGCAAAAATGGAGGCTCTAGCCCCTTCCAGAGCTGAGATATCGAAACTCAAAAATTCGGCCCGAAAAAAAAAACGACAGTGGTACCCCTTACGTTTTTTTTTTTGGGCGAAAAATTAAGTTTCTCCAATCTTCCCAAAACTCTGGATTCTGATAGAGGGCCATGAGACTTAGACCTGAGTGCAAAAATGGAGGCTCTAGCCCCTTCCAGAGCTGAGATATCGAAACTCAAAAATTCGACCCGAAAAAAAAAACGACAGTGGTACCCCTTTCGTTTTTTTTTTCGGGCGAAAAATGAAGTTTCTCCAATCTTCTCAAAACTCTGGATTCTGATAGAGGGCCATGAGACTTAAACCTGAGTGCAAAAATGGAGGCTCTAGACCCTTCCAGAGCTGAGATATCGAAACTCAAAAATTCGACCCGAAAAAAAAAACGACAATGTTACCCCTTTTGTTTTTCGGGCGAAAAATGAAGTTTCTCCAATCTTCTCAAAACTCTGGATTCTGATAAAGGGCCATGAGACTTAAACCTGAGTGCAAAAATGGAGGCTCTAAACCCTTCCAGAGCTGATATATCGAAACTCAAAAATTCGACCCGAAAAAAAAACCGACAGTGGTACCCCTTTCGCTTTTTTTTTTCGGGCGAAAAATGAAGTTTCTCCAATCTTCTCAAAACTCTGGATTCTGATAGAGGGCCATGAGACTTAAACCTGAGTGCAAAAATGGAGGCTCTAGACCCTTACAGAGCTGAGATATCGAAACTCAAAAATTCGACCCGAAAAAAAAAACGACAATGTTACCCCTTTTGTTTTTCGGGCGAAAAATGAAGTTTCTCCAATCTTCTCAAAACTCTGGATTCTGATAAAGGGCCATGAGACTTAAACCTGAGTGCAAAAATGGAGGCTCTAAACCCTTCCAGAGCTGAGATATCGAAACTCAAAAATTCGACCCGAAAAAAAAAACGACAGTGGTACCCCTTTCGTTTTTGTTTTTTTTCGGGCGAAAAATGAAGTTTCTCCAATCTTCTCAAAACTCTGGATTCTGATAGAGGGCCATGAGACTTAAACCTGAGTGCAAAACACTGGCGTAGGAACCAGGGGGGACGGGGGGGACGTGTCCCCCTCAATATTGAAAAATTCGGCATGTGTCCCACACAAAAAATTCCATACCTAACCTACCACAGGAACAAAAACTGTACATTTGGAACTTTTATTTTTAAAGCGCGACAAAGATATCCAGTTTTGCCAGCAAGTAAAACCCAGAGTGATAGTTAGATTAAACCTTCCCATTTCATGTTTGAATAATCACCATTCGCTTCATATAGTTTAACTCACCGGAGCATCTGATTGGTAGAGAGAAGTTAACATTACTCTAGAAACGCACCAGCTTTGAACTGGAACGTACATGATTTATCTAATCTGACAATGTTATTTTTGTTATTAGCTCCATGTTACTTATAATATCACATACCTTTGTTTGCAGTTTGAATAAATAATAAACACAGCAGATTGAACTCTTCTCCACTTTATTATTATACCACATCAGATCACTAACAAAATCCAGCGACCGTACCAGAGCCCGTACCAAGTGCGCACGACCCATCTACGGCAAGCCCCGAGGGGAAAAATACATTGCGCACACATACAACGAGCGCTAGTACGTCATTACCGGTGTTAACAGACTTTGTTGGATTATGTAATTTACAATCCAAAAAAGTCTGTTACAATAATAATAATAAAAAATATTTTGAGGACAGTTAAACTGTATTGAGAAAGTTGAGAAATAATAATATTTTTTTAAAGTTTTCAACAATAATTGTCATTATTGAACCCTTGCTCTTATTTTGTTTCTGATTTATCAGTTTTGTCATTATTTTAGCAAATAATTTATTTTTATATATTTTGACACGGTTTGTTTTAAGAAGTTTAAGAGTTAGTAAAAGAGTAAAGTAAAAGTTAAAACTTTTTTATTTAAGTAGGCATCTATTTTTTTAAGTATTAAGTATTTAAGTATTTATTTAGTATTAACACTGTATTCATTTATAATGTATAATTATTGCGTGACATTTGTGTCAATAATCGCCAAGCACAGGTGACTTCACGTAGAGGGAGGGGGCCCCAAAACAGACCGCCACTGCATGTACCACATCACCAAACTGTATGTTACTATTATGGTGGTGGGATTGACGTTGATTCATAGTGGCCAGTATGTCCCCCCCAATGTCAAAGACGTTCCTATGCCCTTGCCTCAAGGGCATCCAAGATGTAGGTGTCTTTGTTTCCACAGTATTTTCAATTTTGATATTTTTAGGTCAAACCGTTCTTGTCTGTCAGTCATATAATGGAGGTCTATGGTCACCACCTCAAAGAGCATGCGCAGAGAAGTCCAAATTAAACATGATTTATTGACTCGTAAACGTAAGTACACATTGATGGCCTAAGACACGAAACGAGCGGTTTGTGTGAGAAAACGAACAGTATTTATATCGTTTTTACCTCTTGTAACCACAGCCACGTCCAAGTGATCTAAGGGCGCGGGCGCTTCGGTCTGCACAAGCGCGTGGACGTCACTCATTGTTTACACAGAGATTTCGGAAGTGTTACCCTTCACTGTGAAGATCTAAACATATTTAGATATACAGGAAATCGCAATGGAAGACGATTTCGATATATCAACAGACAACATAGAATTTTTTTTTCGCAACTGCGCGAGAGATCACTTGGACGTGGCTGTGGTTACAAGAGGTAAAAACAATATAAATACTGTTAGTTTTCTCACACAAACTGCTCGTTTCTTGCCTTAGGCCATCAATGTGTACTTGCATTTACGAGTCATTAAATCATGTTTAATTTGGACTTCTCTGTGCATGCTCTTTGAGGTGGTGACCATAGACCTCCATTATAAGACTGAAAGACAAGAACGGTTTGACCTAAAAATATTAAAAATGAAAATACAGCGCAAACAAAGACACCTACATCTTGGATGCCATCTTGAGGTAAACTAAAACATACCCAAAATTAATTTCAAAGTGAACTTTCCCTTTAAAACTCCATAACAACTTTGGACATGATTTCTGGTGACCATTGGAAATGTGACCAGGTATGTCGTAACACGGGGAAGTTTTAGACAATTCTAAGGTCTTGATGATCCACAACAGACATACTGATTATAAGTAACTTTACAAGTACATGTCAACGTATTCTACAAACCCTAACCGTCTACTACTACTCAACCAATACTCTCATGAGAGTTAGTTGACACGTAGGTCCAACGTTACTTATGGTCAACAGAACATCTATAGGGGACCATCAGAATAAAGTGTAACCAAAGAACTAGTTGAGGATGAATAATTCTGCTTTTATTAACCAGAACAGACAGCTCCCATTTGTTATGAGACGGGGAAAAAAAGCGCAGGGCAGAATTAGGCCCTCATCATGTAAATGTATGGGAGAGATGCCGGCTGCTGTACCAAATGCTGGCAGTTAAAGTCTAATGACTGTGGAAATGGTAATCATCTTGAAAAGCACTTGAGCGGCCTCCCATGGCAAACGCTCAGCGCTCGCAGTCAGGGACGCAAGAGCACACACACTAATCTCCAAAGAAACTTTTCTTTTCTCCGTTCACCGCGCCCCTTTTTGCTCTGCTTTTTTATTTTGTGTGTGTGTGTGTGTGTGACAAAGAAACGCACAAAAGCACGGAGAATGTTCAATTGCTTGTGAAATTTAAATGGAGAGATTACACAGCTGCTCAAATGCCACGTTTGTGCCGGCTCATTCGTTTTGTTTTGCACTCTCACCATCTCTGTCTGTCGAATCACTCTTCTATCATTGTTCCTCTGCTTCCCTCTCTCTCTGTAGCTGGTGGTCCATGGGCCGAGTGGTATGCCTCTGTACTGTGAAGCGAAGCAGGCGGCCGGCACCTACCAGACCGTGAAGCTGCAGTGGTTGAAGGGTCTACGGGAAGCAGGATTAGGGACCTGGGTCAGAAAACCTCCCGAGCAGGAAAACTTCACTCTGACTGTATGAATGCGGAAGCCTAACCTGCTGGGCGTAATCGTCCTCTTGTCAGCAAAACCAACTTCGCCTGCCATCCAGTTGCCACAGAAGCCCTTTCTCACCCCTAAAGTCACCAACATCCCACTGCCAAATAATAAAAAACCGCGACTAGATGGTAAACCTTGTTCTGTCAAACTCTCACAAAATTTTCATTTGTTGCTACCAAGGTACGGGTGAGGTATGGAAACGTTTCTTACCTTGCCTTTCATTGCTTCTGAAGGGTTAAAGCAATTTTTTAGCCCTAAACCAGTAAAGCCCACACACCAAGTCTGATTGTCTACACAACACTAAAACAAATACTAGCCCCAACCGTAAGCTGCGATTCTGAACATTTAGACAGGCGACTGTGGAGTTGACCGATAAAAAACTGATTTGGAAAAAAAACCACGCAATATGATTTAATTACCCTTATGAAAATTAACCATGGTTTTATCATTGTAAAAGTGTAGTAACCATGTTTTTGGAGGATTGATTACCATTTGTATAACCACAAAAAGCCGTGGCTAAACTAGTAAAACCATGGTTATTTTGAGGTTACCATGATTTAACTGTAAGAACCATGTTTTGGGCGTTTTATTTTGTAGTACTTTTCGTAAGAGTAATGTGCATCAAAAAAAGATCCTATATCCATCTTCAATGCCAGATTACAACATTAACACGTTAAATATCTTATTCTAGCTAATCAAAAAAGCTTTTCTCAACCAGTTAACGCTAATAAGCTATGCTGTTTGCTAACTGAAGGTTAACTGAAAACAAAAGAAAATGTTTCAATTTTAGTTGTCACAATATGTTTTACGTTCTTTAAAAGGTACTAACTAGCATAATTTCAGAATTAAGAAAGAAAAAAACTAATTTGATTTTCTAGCATCTCTAATCAGGCTCAGGATAGAATACCCATACGTTCTCTCTGACGGTCCTGCTTTGGCGTCCGAACAGCGAAGGATCTTACAGGACATCGACAGCAATAGACCTTATTCGGAGCAGCGTCATGACCTGAAAGCATGACCTTTTTTTGCAACTTTTTATCTCAGAATTGCATGTTTGAATCTCGCAATTCTTACATTATAGCACGCAAATGGGAGATATAAAGTCAGAATTGCGTGTTATACAGTTGTGAGATATAAACTTGCAATTGAAAGAAATAAAGTCAATTGCGAGTTTATTTTTCGCAATTGCGAGTTTATATCTCATAATTCTGACTTTATAACATGCAAATGGGAGATATAAAGTCCGAATTGCATGATATGAAGTCAGAATTGCGTGTTATAAAAGTTGTCAAATATAAACTTGCAATTGCGAGAAATAAAGTCAATTGCGAGTTTATTTTTCGCAATTGCGAGTTTACATCTCATAATTCTGACTTTATAACACGCAAAAGGGAGATATACAGTCAGAATTGCATGATATGAAGTCAGAATTGCGTGTTATAAAGTTGTCAAATATAAACTTGCAATTGCGAGAAATAAAGTCAATTGCAAGTTTATTTTTCGCAATTGCGAGTTTATATCTCATAATTCTGACTTTATAACACGCAATTGTGACTTTATATCACGCAATTCTGAATGTAAACTCATAATTGTGAGATAAAAAGTCGTAATTGCGAAAAATAAATGTACAATTTTTTTAAAAAAAATTTTAATTCCCGCAATTTCAAGTCTTTTAAAATGTTTTGATCTGGGGTGGAAACGAGCATCAATAATAATAACATGTTGACAGAGAATAATTTGGACTTCCCCCCGATATTAAAAAAACAGAAATGTATGTTAGTTTCAGAATTTTAGTTTTTTTTTTAAGGGAGCTCTGGAAACTGTATGTAGTCTAGTTCTCGCGAGACTTTTGACAGAACGAGGGTTACGAGCGACGTGATTGACAACAACGGGATATGTGAAAAACAGGGACAATCTTCTCCCAACACAGCAGATGGAAAGATGGTCACCTCTCTCTCTCTCCACTGACAGCTCTGCAGTCGCCGTCATTCAAACGTGTGTATGTGTGTTAACCTTCGCCAAAGTGAAAGGCAGCCGCCGTCTTGTCATTATCTGGCCGTTTCCGGATGGCCTGCCCCTGAAGAGCTCCGACACGCTGTCCAATTAGAGGTCCTGTCAGAGTGATGCGTCCCTCATTTTCCTCTCTCTCTCTCTCCTTTGCCTCATTGGTACAACTTTAAAATGAGAAAAAAGGAACAAAAAAACAGTAGGTTTGACATTGCAAAGACAGGTTAATTCAGCTCCATTTTGAGCGTGCAGACTAGAGGTAATGGTGACAAACTCATTTAAATGGTGCCATTACGACATCCCATGTCTTTTTTTCTTCTTTTTTTTTTTTTTGAGTTGGTACAGCTTGCATCTTTAATACCTCAATCCGGCTCACAGGTGACGTGTCATTTCTCCGCTGGCTTCTCTTTGTGTGTCAGTGCTGTATCTTTACACAGTGTTCTGGGCAGAGACCTGCGTGAAAGGAAAGGGAAACGTCGCCGGTTTGATGTAGACACAAAAGACGAAAAGAAAATGGAGTTGAGAGTGCGAGTAGAGATCTGTGATTATGGAGTAATTTGTACTTAATGGGTTCATTTACAAACCGAGCACATTACAAATTGCTTTGTAAAGCCCCGACCCAACCTTTGAAATGCATGCCACTTTACCAGAGGTTTAACCAATGATTCACCTGCATTTGTTTATTTCATTTACGCATACTTCTCATTCATGTCATTGGATTTAGATTTGCGTTTTAGTGTGTATGCTTTAATCTCGATATATATATATATATATATTATTTGACCAAGTCACTAATCATCTGTAAAGATGTTTATTGTTGTATACCAATAGAATCATCAGACTCCATTATTATGTTTTAGTCCTTTCTGTCATTGCAACTTGTTATTCATGTATTCTTTAATAAGCTTTCAGTATGTGTATTTTCGAATGCCACTTGCTGAGATGTCATGTGGACACGCTTTACAAACAGCTCAAAATGTCACAGGGACACCTAGTGGTGGCAAATATATTTTCAAGTCTCACTCAGACCCGTTTAGAGTCTCACCTGATGTTATATTTTTTTTTTTTAAATGATAATGAATCTATCCAAGATTAAATGTGAAACACCTAGTCTACCCATAGAAATATAATGTCAATAGAAAGATAGTGAAATTGACCGTTCAAACATGGCTCAACATTACCTGCCTTTTTCTGTTCTCTGTATTTTAAGTTATTTTTTTATTCCCAGTAATTGCTCAAAGGATCATTTTAATGATGTTAAATTAATAAAAATGTGGTTCATGGTTATTTTCACCGCACTGACAACCCAGTTTGAAATTTCCATAACTTGAAAGACTGTTAATGCACATGTGTATTTACCTTTTCTTTCTTTCTTGCAACATTAATTTTATGTTTGAGTTGAGTGTTTTCTTCATCACGACAGAAACATAAATACCCCTGGACGAACCTACGTCAAGTAATTCAGTCGTAAAGGCATGATTGATTGGCAATATTGTACTAATGACTGTACATTTTGTAAAAATTTGTAGAAAAAAATACAGAAAATTAAAAGAATAACCTAAAGATCTCTCTTATTAAAGTGTACATTTTAACCCAAAAGCATATGCTGCTAAGGTCTGTACATTGCACTTGAGTTAAAAGTGAATGTTTATGTGAATAAAAACTAAAACAATCACGTTGTTATACTTTGACCTGATTCTATTTGTTGTGCTGTAATATTATTTATATTTGTGTGTGTGTGTATATATATATTAGGGCTGTGCAAAAATGAATTGCGATTAATCGCATCCAAGATAAGTCTGTGTTTACATAATATATTTGTGTGTGCTGTATATAATTATTATGTATATATAAATACACACACATGCATGTATATGTTTAAGAAAATGTGTTATTCATATATAAACTATTTATATTTATATAATATAGATTATGTATGTATTTATATATACAGAATTTAAGCGCAAATAATTCTTAAATATATACATGCATGCATAGGTATTTATATATACAAAATAATTATATACAGCACACACAAATATATTATGTAAACACAGACTTTTATTTTGATGCGATTAATCACAATTAATTTTTTAATTTTTGCACAGCCCTAATATATATATATATATATATAAAAAAAATTTACACCATTATATTATACATTATATATATATATATATATATATAATGTGTGTGTGTAAATACATATTTATATATTTATATATATTAGGGCTGTCAAATGATTAATCACGATTAATCAAATCCAAAATAAAAGTTTTTGTTTACGTAATATATGTGGGTCCCACTGTGTATAAATATTTTGTGTGTATATATATATATATACATACAGTATATACATGAAAATATTTCATGTAATAATATGTAATCTATACATTATGTAATATATATATTATGTATATAATATGTACATAATATGTATATATGAAAATATATACGAGCATGTGTGTGTATTTATATATATATATATATATATATATATATATATATATATATATATATAAAATTATACACAGTGGGACCCACATATATTATCTAAATACAAACTTTTATTTTGGATACGCTTAATCGCGATTAATCGTTTGACAGCCCTAATATATATATATATATATATATATATATATATATTAAATATTACACCATTATATTATACAATATTATATATATATATATTTATTTATCTAATGCAAGAAAGTTTAAAAGCCATGTGTTTTTATGTACACTATTTGTCAAATTATTGGTTTAATCAAAACGAAAACGATCTTTGAAAGACATTTTGACTTTATTGTGAAGCCCAGCAGTGAGTGATTTACTGTTTCTATATCTCTACATTGTCATTACATGATGCAATATATTTTTAAAATACAGCAAATTAAGTTACTCTCTCTCAAAAAAAAAAAAGGCTCAATACAGAATAATCCACAGAACATCATACCAAGTTAGAAAGACCACTAAAATGTTGAAGATCAGACTCGTTTTAAAGGACGTTCTGATGGGTCACTTCACGTCAGCAGTGTTTTCTATGCGTTTTCGTGTACATTTCAACTCTAAAGTCAAATCCAGCCCATTAAACATGGACATCACACAAAAATACATTGCACATTTTTGTCTGTCTACGTGAAAAGAGTGAACAACTGACACTTTCCACCAGCATTTCTAATTAAAGTCCTGCTGAAAGTCCAGTAACGATGCCGATTGTAACACACTGACGGAAGAACTTCCATGTAAGGATTATTTCTGTAAATACCGGCTAAGCACAGTGGTTCACACATCACAAGGAGTCCAAAGAACATCAGGAAGCATCAGATCACACTGAGCAAGGCATTGACATTCGCTCTGATAATCATCGACGAAGATTACAATAGTGCTCCTCAAGTAAAAACTAAGCAACATGTGCACTTGTTCTGAATTCAGATTCAAAGATTTACTTCTACACGACATGAAAGCCCTCGAAAGGGAAGTGAACATCAACCGTAGGGCTTCATACACAGTCACGATACTTACAAAGTCTCAGCTTCTTTAAGTTTTCAATAGGGTGAATGAGATTACACAGCAATTATACAGCATTATGCTTCACATATTCGACAGAGGCGGGTTTGTCATGCAAATGGGCTGCGGCGACACTGAAAGAAGCTGATTGGCCGCTCGAACGGCGGGTCCAATCAGAAACTCGAGAAGGTGCGGATCCGTAAATGCGTTCGCCGATTCCCGTTCACAAAGGCAGTGCTCTGTTTGTTTCGCGCATTTCATCTCTATAAAAAGCAAAGCACAAATTTATACAAAACAAAATCTAAAATGCTGTCGAAAAAAAATAAAAATAAAGTCATCTGTATAAAGAAACAAACTGAACATTGCACGACAAAAATAGTGAAAAATGACTTGAATGTAACAGCGTGAAGGAATGTCCTGGTCTCGCAGGATTCACGAGTCGCGTCATGCAAACACGTAAAAACAGGGCGACGAGACGAGACTGGGAGGAACTTCACCATACTGGATAGATATGCAGAATATCCATTAAATACACGAGTTCCTCAAACGATCAAGGCATGACGGGATGAAGATGATGACTGCGGGACAGTGACCGTAGACGACAACCGGGATTAAGCTCTGAATAGTTTCGCACGCAACGTGAATGTGTTCTTGAGTAAAATCTACTGAAGGTGATGCACTGAAGAACGTGTTGGAGGATTCAGTGGTGTGTTGAGCTTGTGGCGTGTGTGAGCGTGTCACTTCTCCTGCAGCAGGGCCGGGATGTTGATGTTCCAGCCGATGGCCTGGCGGTCGAAGCCACAGGTGAACAGATTACAGGCTTGGTTCTCCTCGTTCCAGGCAGAGCAGCACACCATGCGCCGATGGCCCTAAAGGTTAAATGCAACATGGGTGTCAGGACGCATTCAAAGGGTACAAAACAAGCCGATGAAACTGTTAAAAGGACCGGGGCTCTCTGAAAAACATAGTGAGCCGTCTTCCCACCAAAATACTGGATATAGGCTAAATTAAGTTATATGAACCCATTTCCTTACAACACTTAAGAATGGTGTGTGTGTGTGTGTGTGTGTAGGTGTGAATACATCCGAATGGATGGATGGATGGATATGTGGATATCGGATATATGATGGATATCTATCTATCTATCTATCTATCTATCTATCTATCTATCTATCTATCTATCCATCTATCTATCTATCTATCTATCTATCTATCTATCTATCTATCTATCTATCTATCTATCTATCTATCTATCTATCTATCTATCTATCTATCTATCTATCTATCTATCTATCTATCTATCTATCACACACATACACATCATATATATCATACATACACATATCTATCTATTTGTGTGTATATATATATATATATATATCATAGATACATAGACATGGATGGATAAATGGATGGATGGATGGATGGATAGATAGATATGCGTGTATGTATGATATATATATATATATATATATATATATATATGAAGAGCTCAGATGCAAAAGCCTCTAAATGTCATTTGAAATTTTCTTCTTTAATGATGATTTTTATCAAACTTGTATATTTAAGTTCAGTAATTTCACTTAAATAACAATTAATAGGTAATCATCATTGCCATTTAAGTGAAATCACTGAACTTAAATATACAAGCTTGATAAAAATCATCATTCTAGAAGAAAATTTCAAATGGCACTTAGAGGCTTTTGCATCTGAACTCTTCATATATAGACCATTTCACAAGATGTAAACAACACTGGTCCAGAAACACTTCCTGTTTCAGTTTGTAACTGTTTTCTTTATTTCACATGTAAAGAAAACATCTTAAAGATGTTTGTTTAACTTTTTGTTTTAGTTTTACATGTTCTGTTGGTTGTATTTTATCCCAGCTTTTATGTAGTTTTAAAAAACTGAAACAGGAAGTGCTTCTGGACCAGTGTTGTTTACATCTTGCAAAATGGTCTATATACATATATATACATATACATATATATATATATATATATTACTTACACATATCTATCTATATATATGTCTGTTTGTGTGTGTGTGTATTAATTATATTAAATTAAAGTCAATATAAGAAATGTAAATTGGTTTAAATTGTAAAAAAGTATATAAAGTGCTAGACACTGTTTAAACTAAATCTGCTAACAATTTCAACAAAATCAACTAATACTTTCATTATACAAGGATGCCTTAAATTGATCAAACAATTTTATTTAAAATAGATGCTGTTCTTTTAAAGTTTTATTCATCAACTAATCCTGAAATAAAAAAATATCAAGCAGCCACGTTTAAGTTTTCAACATTCATAATATTAAGAAAGGTTTCTTGAGCAGCATATCAGAATGATTTCTGAAGGATTATGTGACAACAAATTAATATTTTAACATTAACATTTCAATAATGAAATGTTCATTTCTTTTTTAGCTTAGCAAAAAGAGGCGTCTCTTTGGCATAATTTTGCTACCAACATAGTTGGAATCATATATATGATGAAATTGAAAAAAAAAAAAAAAAAAAACTACTGGGTTGCTTTTCCTTCATAAGAAGAAAAATAATAAAAAAATAAAAAAATAAAAAAATAAAAATCCAAGGACCTGTCTAGTGTTTAAAGAGTGAGGCACAACTTGACAGACATGGAGCAAAAAGAAAGGTAATAAACCCTCCCAGTGTGAAACGTACCTGTCTGTTGCTCCGTGGGAGACGGGCCAGACGGACCCCATTCATGTCGAACAGTCTGACCTGCCGGTTGTCATGTGGCAGAGCGATGATTCTTTGGTTGGCAGAGACACTTATCCTGCAGGTTAGTACAGTGAATCAATCAATAAACTCTTAAGTATAAAGAAATAAGACAATGTGTATTTACACTAAATGCAAATAGCTTAATGCAGCACTATGCAGGATTTCCGTTTTCGTCAAACTGTGACCCCTAGAGTCGCTGTGCAGTATTTGTACTGTCGTAAATAGCACTCACGTAGAGATGTCTCTGCACTCACCGCCTGATCCCCTCCCCCTGTATACCACTACTGTAGCTGTAACGAGTGGAAATAAGGTGTGGCCCCTTTAAGAGCTGCGCCCTCGTCTGTATTGTATGCGCCTCGAACACCACATGTATACGGCGCCGGGTTATTTCTGTCTGATGTTCATTTTAGCAGATCTTTCTTGACGTAAAGCAATTCGTTATGCGAGACCTGATATCACGCGAGACGCCCAACATTCAACCCGAAAATACACATATAACCATTGCAATAACTCCGAAGCTATTCAGTTAAAGTAAAAAAACTGCTCAGTGTTGCTTTAAAGGGATACTCCACTTTTTTTGGAAATAGGCTCATTTTAAAACTCCCTCAGAGTTAAAAACCATTACCATTTTCTAACCCATTCAGCCGATTTTCTGATATTTAGAAGAATATCAATAACCAGACTATCAGTAGAACCAGAAGAATATCAGTAACCAGTTTCTGGTCCCATTGTAGCCTGGTTAAAACCAGACAATTCTCAGTTGTAACTGAGTTATGGTCTGGCAAAGCGTCATAAACCAATCCTTTCACCAACGGATGTCTCAGATAGACCTAAAACCAATCAGAGCAATGAAGGAGATGACGTATGCAGAGCGGCGGCCGGCGGAGAAACATCTCCGAGTGTTGTTCTTTGCTCGGTTTAACAAAAAGGAAACGTTCAAATCGCTTAAAACAGACGCGATAGCTGATTCGAACGAGTGATGTTCGACGTCGGCATCCATCTTTGTAATGTAGGCTACAAAATCTGCTTCAAAATCCCAGCGCTGTCGTCATCGTGTAAACGCGGCCCAACGTTTCTGATTGGTGCCGCAATTTCGACGGATTGGAAATGGGCTTGAAAGGGCTCTTTTAGAGCAAATCTAAATTTGCCGGAAGTTGTCTGGGTTTTCCCAGGTTAGTCCCATTGACTTCCATAGTAGAAAAAAATATACTACGGAGGTCAATGGGACCAGAAACGGTCTGGTTACTGATATTCTTCTAAACGTCAGAAAATCGTCTGAATGGTTCGAAAACGGTAAAACCCAACCGTTTAACTCTGGGGGAGTTGTAAAATGAGCCTATTTCCAAAAAGAAGTGGAGTATCCTTAACTGGTTGGCAAAGGCTATTTTCATTCCCATCAGTTAGACAATTTACAAATAACACTTTGTGATCACTGCTTGCACTTCGTGTAAAAATGCTATTCGTTGATTTTTAATGGAATTGAGCTAGATACTGTTTACACCAAGAGACCCAATCGACTACCAACCAAAAATATTATCCAAATCTTTCAAGCTAATTCTGGTATAGTCTGACATTACTGAGGAATATGGTTTCTCAATTTTCTAAAAAAGAGCCAGTGTTGCCTCTACTTGTTCAGAGACTAAAGTCTCAGGAAGCTGTCTTACACCTCACCAAACTGCAGCTCTTACCTATTAACGGCTGAGTCTGTGCGAATGGTAGCAATCGGAGATCTCATGTTCTTCAGGTCCCACACCTTGACGGTGCGGTCGTCACTTCCAGACACCACGTTGTCCCCCACGGTGAACACGGCTGATGTCACGGTGCTGGAAGAAACAAAGGACTGATTCAATGGAATCGTGATCCAATCACTCTTTAACACCTAAAGTCTGAAAATATCACCCTGAATAAACAAACATGGTTTTCACAAAATACGGATAAAATACGGACGGATAAGGACAGATCGTTCTGTAGCATTCAGAAGGTCAAGGATCTTGGCTGCTAATGTGAAGGACAGCAATTTAATCCTAAGGATAAGTCACTGTAACTGGGTTGTGGGAGACTGTATTAAGGAGATGACAATCTTGATGTGTAACAATTGCATTCATTAGCGAGACTCTTAACCCCAGAACGCTCTGGCAGGGATTGTAGGAAGTGTTGCGTAAGGATGAAATACATCAGCAAAATGGCAAGTCCCCTAAAAGTAACTATCTCAGCACTTGAGTATTCTTTCAAAGCAAGATAGACTCTCTCCTTTACTGACATGAAAAATTACCGTTCGGAGTGACTAGAGAGTGCTCAAGGTGATTTGGTTATCTCTACAGTCCAATTCTTGTCAGAACCCAACGGATCAGGAAGCAGATCATGTGAGCTCCACCGTCTGCACATACATTGATATTCTTTATTAGTCTTTGTTTTCTGGTAAACAAACTGTTTTTTATGATTGATCACTGGTGTCATTTCTGAGTACTCGAGTCCAACCCTACTATCCACAGTAGCACTGTTGAACATTGTCAAACAGGTATAGTCTTCAGTTCAGTTGTGTCTCAATTTGGAGGCTGCGTTTGTTGACTAGATAGATCATCAATAGACCATTTCCTGTTTGGAGTTTGTCTGGCCTCTGCATGCAATAACTTCAGTTCTGTGCTAGTCTGTGGATTGTGTGAAAATAATGCATTTAATCAAATCTGGCAACTGGTCAACATTAGACAAACATATTGGTTGGATTATTCATAAAGGAGTTTCGGCCATGCAAATTACGGGAGTTTACCGGGAAAAATAACAAACCAGCAGGGGTCCGAGAAATCCCTTCGAGCTATCTTGGATGAACGTGAATTATTTTTTTCCATTCGGTTAGGAATTTCTAGGCATATTTTCTCTTTTTATTTGTCATGGTCTCTTCTTTCTTCCTTTTCCCCAATTATTGTTCGGTCTGAAACGGCACCCAGTGACGGACGGTTGATGTCTGGGTAGAAATCGGGAGAAAGGTCGGTCCGGGAGATTTTCGGGAGGGCCTTGGAAATTCGAGAGTCTCCCGGAAAAATTCGGGAGGGTTGGCATGTGTGATGAGACCCAGCAATTGCACAAAAAAGTGCCATGATTTGGTGGAACGCACCATTTCCAATCTGATTCGCTTTAACACAACTTAAGGATTGAAGGTGGACAGGTTTCGACAGTAGTTGCTCTTCTTCAAATGAATTCACTCTGACGTTGATCTAATCCCTGCGTTGCAGGTTAACTGCAAGCAGGTGTTCCCTTAGTTGCATTATACTTATGAGGCAGACAATGTGAGCTCCACTGTCGCCACTACCATTAGAAGTCACTGAATATTATAAAGCTAAATTCTAATCAACTTTGTTGTATCATAAATGATTGCTGACTATCAATTCGCTTAAAATTGCCAACTCTCATTGAACAATTTTGGAAAGTGACCGGAAGTAGGGGCATCGATGGTTGGGGAAAATCTGGGAGTACAGAGTACAGAGTACAGACCTTCTTGTAAACTGAACAAGGAGGCCAGGAAAAGATAGCGTCTCCAACGACCAGAAGTCAAAGTTGTCTATACAAGTAATCAGACTTGACATTTATTCATTTAGCTGATGCTTTTATCCAAAGCGACTTACTATTGCTATATATGTCAGAGGTCGCGCGCCTCTGGAGCAACTAGGGGTTAAGTGTCTTGCTCAGGGACACAATGGTGTCTCGCAGTGGATTCGAACCCGGGTCTCTCACACCAAAGGCATGTGTCTTATCCACTGCACTATCATCCCCCCAACCACTTGAGAGTGTGAAAAGAGTCGAGAAATCGTCTGTTTAAAATTCTCATTGGTCAAAGGGTTCCTGTGTCAGAGAAGAACTTTTTGGGCAGGCATCACTTTTCCAAAACTACATCTTGTGACACAACATCCAAATTGAATGTCAGTGGCTTCACAACTTTACACCTAGGTCTGGATACGTGAGCTTATCTAGTGTGTGACTTCTGTAATGAGGCTTGAGTTTCTACTGGAATTGAATCTTCCCAACAAATTATATTATTGTGATTATGAAATTAAACTCATCTCTTTCTGGTTGGAAAGACCACCCTTTGCTCCTGTACAGGGCAGGAGAGCACCAGCAGCTGGCGCAAAGTGAGGCAGCCAGAGACAGTGTGTGTGTGTGTGTGTGATTTGAGACAGTCTGGGTGAACAGCAGGAATGTCAGCAACCCTCAGGGTCACAGCGCACATTTAACTGCTCCGCTCAGCACACACACTTCCATTTAATGGACCTTAATATTTCTAATCTATCACGTCATTCCCTGCTGACATTTCTCTCCTCTTTGTATTCCCTTCTCTCGGGAGAGAAAAATGAAGAGAAAAAAAAGGGCCAGAGTTGGTGCTCCACTCGCCTCTAGCCGTGCTAATTTGAATTGACATGATATTAAGGTTTAATTAGGGGCTAAATTCCGCTGCATTAAAGATTTGGAGTTGGGTTTGGCTGTATTTAACAGCTTTGCCCGGCTCGCTCCGGCAGAGTTCACATCCAAAGTGAAGCGTGGAAACACTTTCTGACATCTTGGGTTGCCACCGGAAAGCAATGGTGGGGGCGGTGGTGGGGCCGATAATAGATTAAAGGCTTGATTAAAATCCTATTACAACTCAAATGATATTTTGGGAATGTTCCGTTTCCCCTGGGACCACTGACAAGCAAGGTCGAGACTCATTAGAGGAAGAACGGCGTTTGTGTTCAATAGAGATCCAGTGCTGAGCATAATAAGCTCTTTAAAACAATGGCTAATGTAGGTGCATGGGATCATACTCTTGCTGATTCTGGGAAAGACAAGATGTATGCTTCCTAATTATAATTGACAACTATGAATTTCATACAGAGTTTATTCTGTGCACACAGTAAAGGAATGTCCAAATGGAGAGTCTCAATAAGTGGAAGATCTCGTATACACTATGAAAATGAATAAGGACGGATGAACAGGCTCAAGTCCTAAAAATGGCAATAAAGCACCAATATGACATACTACATTCCAAGTGTTCTGAAGTCATACGATTGATTTGTGATGAACAAAAGTCTTTATTTACCAAAAATCTTGCCCTCCACCATTTCTCTCAAACCTCAACATAAAAAAAATGCATTTAACATAACTTTGGTGTAAGAAACCCAACTAACAATGGAATCCCATTCCTTCCTTTACGGTTCAACAAATAGCAGTTTAGGTAACACTTGAAGGGGTGTCCAGCCAAGTTCACACTACAGGATTTTAAGCCCGATTTATGCCCGATTTGCAAATCGTTGAGCTCGCCGACAGGTCAGGGTGTTATCGCGTGCAAATCGCAGGGGATTAGCGGATGATGAACGCCTGCCAATCTGTTAGTATGAAAGAGCCAACAACGCAGCGAAAACGCTCGCAGGCGCCTCGCAGACGCGTCGCCGAGCCCAGAAAAAAATCTAGCCTGCTAGATATCCAGAGCCGTCGCGCGACTCAATCTCAGTGATGTCATGAGTACAGCCAATTATAGCAACACATGGGTTGAGGACACCAGGTAAATCTTAGTTTTTCTCTTTTTTTCTCAGAGCAGATCGTCACGCAAACAGTGTGCAGCACTAGTTTCTGTCTGACGTCCATATTCACGTGTTGTGTCACTGGGTATTGGCGAACGGGCTGTTTCGCGTCATTTCTGGTTCGTTTTATTGCGTGTTTTTTCGTGACAAAACGTGGTGTGTAGACAAGATAGAATCGTTGGGTGACAGAGTTGTTGTGAACTCGTTATTTATTTAATTATTTTCAAGATTTAGACCGTACCATAGTACTGAAACAGCTCTCATTAGAGTCAAATATGATTTGCTCTTATCATCCGATCGTGGTTATATCTCTATAGTGCGTTGTCAACTCGTGTAGTGAGTTACCTCCTGTTGTGGATCAATCACGTTGTGTTGTGTGGTGTAAACAGCTAAACAACTTGAACACTCCTGATTTCACTGAGAGCAAGTCATGTAGTGTGAACCGCACAGTTCAGCCCGACGTTTTAAAATCATGTAGTGTGAACAAGGCTTAAGACTAACATGACACCTTCATAACCATGACATTGCATATGTCTTGAATATGAAGTACGGTTTATGCATGTTTATAACTGTCATTAAGTGTCTTTCGCTGAATAATTACATTTTGAATGCAAATATGACATTTTTTAAGATGTCTTGACATAAACCAATACATCATAACCTGTCAGTGTCTTTGTCATGACAACTTGACATTAAATTAAGTTAAACTGTCGTGTGGTTGGCTTTGACATTGGCTGTCATGAGGCATTATAACTGTGTCATGAATATTTTTCGTGACCTCAACTACAGTGGTACTAATTGAATTTGTCATTAAAAAGTTATAATGGCTTCATGACAGCCAATGTCAAAACCAACCACATGACAGTTTAATGCAATGTTAAGATCCATAAATGAACCCTTACTAGACTCAAACCTACAGCCTTTGGCCTCAGGCCTGATTCTTTAACCACTAGTCCCCATCAGAGAAACAGAAATAGGTGGGCATGTCATCCAGAATTTACATGATCTGTCTCAAAGGAGACACCAGCTGTGATGCTTCCTCAGTGAGAAACCCATTCTGACACATTCCCCGAGACAGCAGGTGTGTCTCCCTCGATCCGTCTGAAATCGAGCACACTGGCGATACTCCTGACAGACAGATAGTGTCTCTGACAGGGAATGCCCTGCAGATGAAAGAGGAATGAGGCAGCAAACACTGCGTGCCCCCGTGTACAGCGAGACTCGTGTCATGTATCATTTGTACTGTGCCACTCATTATCAATTGCACCATCATTAGATGATTAGGGGACATTGTTTCAGGCCATTCTGATGCCCTTTTGCACCAATATGCACAGGCTACAGGTTCACAAGGTCACATTTCAAGTCAAGTCTCAAATTCTGTTTGATTTCTAGATGCATTCAGTTCACACTTCATTTGCTAGGGGCACCAATATATACTAGTTAGCTCTAAAAATGCAACTCTTTAAAGTTTTTATGCCGCTAATTGCAGGGGAAAAAAATCATCTAAGTGTCCATATGCCGTAATGCTGAGCTCATGGTGTGTCCTGATGCTCTGGGGTTAGTGAAGTGAGACAGGCATATGTCAGCTGTACTGCACAACTGAGATACACTTCACTCACTATTAGAAACTGTACAGCAGTTTATGAGCCTCAGTCTACAAAACAAAAATAGAAATGTTGTTACTAGTACTGATGGTTTAAAACTACCATAGCTACAGTGCTGTGAAAAAGTATCTTAAATCCATTTATATCCAACATATAGGGAATGCAGATATTGGATTTGAATTAAAGGGTAAGCTGCAGATACACTAGACTGAGTATGCAAAATTTGCAGCGGTCGTAATACATCATGCCACATTCTGCTCCCTTTCAGAAAATTCAACCTAAAAATAGTTCCACTACACTGAAATGTTGCAATCCCGCATATTTAAAGTTTGTATTCTTTAATTGAGCTAAAAGATCACAATAGCTCCGTTTACATGGACCCTTGTAATCGGATTGACGGCTCAATCGGACTAAAAAACCTTCATGTAAACACCTTAATCGATCCGATTGAGCTCGATCCGACTAGAATTTCGATCGGATTGAAAGGGGTGGTTTAATAACCTTAATTTCTTTTCGACTGAAGAAAGAAAGACATGGACATCATGGATGACATGGTGAGTAAATTATCAACAAAAGTTTTCAAAAGTGAACTACTCCTTTAATCTTATTAAATCTACTAAAGTTATTCAAGAGCAGTGACTGATTTTCTGTTTTTTGATTAGCAGTAGGTACTGTAAATTACGCTAATTTCACTTTAATACACAGATCTAATATGCACGCAATTTTTTTACTTGCCGTTTGCATAAAAACATCATGTTTTTCCTTCCACTCAAAAATGCTATTTACAACATGGTATAATACATTATCTGTGGGGAATTCTGAGCTGAATTTTCACAGATACGTTCTGGGGACACCTGAGACTTATTACATTTTGGAAAATAATGACATGGGTCGCCTTTAAACTCTAGAACGCAGCGAAATTTAGTCAAATACACTTGAGACAAAAATTGAACTTATTTTAACCACATTTTAGAACACGGTGTAACATGAAGGCCAAGTACGGTAACCCATACTCACAATTTGTCCTCAATTTGCATTTAACTCATCCAACAAACACACACTGCAAACCGTGTGAAGAATATATGAAGAGTTCAGATGCAAAAGCCTTTAAATGCCATTTGAAATATTCTTCTAAAGTGACCATTTTTATCAAGCTTGTATATTTAAGTTCAGTAATTTCACTTAAATGACAATTAATAGGTAATCTTCATTGCCATTTAAGTGAAATTACTGAACTTAAATATACAAGCTTGATAAAAATGATCATTTTAGAAGAAAATTTCAAATGGAACTCTTCATACACACTGCAAACCGTGGGGACACACACACACACACACCCGGAGTAGTGGGTATCCATTTGCTGCGGCGCCCAGGGAGCGATTGGGGGCTTAAGGACAGCTCAGTCGTGGGTGAAGGGCATTGAGGGTGGAAGAGAGCGCTGTTCATCCACTCCCACACCTACCGGTATTTACAATCGTTAACCTTCAGGTTACAAGTCTGACTCTCTAAGGCCCCGCCCACACTACTGCATTTTCATTTAAAAACGACCTTTTTCTGCGTTTGCACCTCCCGTCCAGACTAAAACTGGAAAAACGAAGACCTAAAACGGAGAAGTTTAGAAACGCTGCAGCTCCGTTTTTCGTTTTGAATCTCCGGAGGGTGTTTTAGTGTGGACGAGACAAAACGGTGGAGTTTAGAAACGCTTACGCTCGGCTCCATGATTGGGTGTTATCAGTCATGACGTATCCTTCCCTGATTCGCCAACCACTGTTTACACCGGCACGCGCATGCCCAGTGTTGGTGAATGGTCACGTGATCCGCGTTTTCAGTCGTTTTAATGTGGACGGAGATCATTTCTAATACGCAGATAAAACGCTGGTTTGGACGGAGATCGTATTTGTTTTAATTCTCCGTTTTTAAACGAAAACGCAGTAGTGTGGACGGGGCCTAACTCTAACCATTAGGCCACCACTGCACCCTGTCATGCACAAGATGCAAGCTCAACGGTCAAACACACCCATCTAGTGCAACTTTGACCGTTCAAAAAGACATTGTAAAAGAAATCCTATGAAAGAAAGCTATTGGCGCTCGCCTTTGTTTGGTTTTCCACTGTGTAAAAGTTGTACCTGTACCTGCTTTCGGGTTTTTTTTTTAGTACCACTCCCGGCGAGATTCTGAGCAAGCTAAGGCGAGCTGAGCCGATACTAAAATGTGACGTAAAAACAATACCTTCAGAGAGAATCGTCAGCATCACTGCACGCGCCAGATGGAGTATCCAAAATATCCCCGCCATTTTTAGATAGTTTGGCCAGAGATAGTTACTAAACTTACTACAATGGGCTATATGCACGCATAAGTTCCGCATTTGACGCAAGGATGCTCGTCCATTTCCGGTTGTGGAGATTTAAGCGGAGGAGAACCGAGGAAAACGGGATTATGGCAGGGTCTTCAAAATTTACCGTCCTCCCGTCTTTGAAACGAAACGTACATACGTTTAGATTTAATTTTAGTTAAAATAGTTATGTTTATTTAATATAATTTTAAAAAGAAGCATAAACACAGCGAGGGGTGTCTGTTTTATCTGTTTTTGTGCCTAACGTTTCTTTAGTATAACCATGGAGTATAAAATTCAATATAAATTCTCGGTATTGCATTGGACTCTACGATCGGCGGAAGTTATCGAGCATCCCTAATGCTTCACCGGAAATACCGCCGTGCATAGAGCCCATTATTATGGCAACTCGGAAGAATACGCCGTGGTCAAAGACTTTCCTTTGTTTGGCGGCCGAAGAGAGGATCCAGCGACAGCTTGATAGGGCAGCGAGAAACGAAAGGCGTCGCTATGACGACCGGGTACTATTTGTGGCGGTACTGTCTTCAAGGAAAAACAGAGCGGAAAGCGAGCCGAGTCGAGGCGAGCCGAGCCGAGTCGAGCTGGTACTGGTAATTGGAAAAGCGCCATATGTGGAGATGGATTTTGGACCAATAAGATTCCATAGTGGGCGGAGCTACCGGTTACGGGGTAAAACGAAGAAACCAAGCAACTTGGTAAATGTGTGTGCTGTCATGTGGAGTCAAGGGAAGAGAAGTGAGGATATCAGGATGTCAGAGGGATAGGAAATGACGGAGCCAGAATCAGGAGGGTGTGTGTGTGTGAGAAAGATTCTAGCATGATTCATGTATGTGTGCTATGCATAGACCCACAGACATGCTCAGCATGAATGAATATAAACTCAGCCTGTGTGAAGGTGTGTAAGTGTGTGTGTCTGGTCTTTAGGAGGTCCTCAGCTCCTGCCAGGAGCGCTGCAGAGCTCATTCATCTTACGGTCCCAGTGCAGCAGAGCATTCACTCCCACTGACAGCACAACACCCTCTCTCTGTCTCTCATGCGTGACACCATCAAACCACACACACACTGCACTGTACGCCACTCATTACAACCAACAGCTGTCTCTACAGCCCACACACTCACACATCTGCATGCAGGAATACTCACACACACGCTGCTACATCCAGTCAAACATCTCATTCATTAAGCCTTTTGTCGCATTCGGAAGTCAAACTTTCCACGTCAGGTGTTTCATAGTTCGAGGAATATTCACTGCTGATATACTAGGGTGTTGTGGGGATTGTCAGGCCATTATTATTTAGTTGCAAGACGCTCAGAGTGTTTTCTAAAATGTAGCTATGAGGTCCATTGGTCAAAAGAGTCCATCCTCAAGCATTCTGGGATTGTGGGATTTTTAGAGCCCCGTGAAATGAGTTTTATTTTTCCACAAATTCAGTGTTAAATTGTAATAATGAAAATCAATTTGGATTAATTACATTTTTAAAAACATTCACATGTTATTAAAATGTTTGCAATAATAATGCTAATGATAGTGATGTCTTTTTGTTGTTTTGTTTTTTCTGTGTTTTATGATTTGCAATTTAATTCATCTTTAAAAAGGAATTTGAACAATTCCTTTCCAAACAAAGCAAAATGTACCGCTTAAATTGCTGAAAGATCACTTGATGTTCCTTAAATACTGATTTAATAAACTGTATTATCGTTATTATTATTAATACTTTGAGAAAAGCATTGATTTCTGTCACAATTTGAAATGAAATGAAACTTGCTCTGGAGATGAAGCTCATGTGAAGAGAGTCCTGGAAGATGCTGACAACACTAAGGGCCAATCCCAATTCTACCCCTTACCCCTTCCCTTTCCCCTAGCCCTACCCCTTCGCCTTCCCCTTGACCCTTGAAACAGAGTGGCAATGCGTAGGGGTGAAAATATTCCCCTAAGAAATGGGACACCACTACGCCTCCGTTAAACGTCATTATAAGTCGTCGCTAGCGCCTACGTCACAGGAGATGCGCCGATGTTTATCACAACTTCCAAGATCCCGTCGACAGCTGCAGTTATCTCAGTCGCGTGGGTTACAGCTATTTTCTTGCATCTTGTGAAGTTCGCAGGAAACAACGGAGACGACGAAAATATGTTGCGGGACTATCGTTAGCAAACTACAGTAATTTTAGCGATTTTTTTTTTTTTTACAAACGTTTCTGTGAAGAAACTGACCGTAAATATGAACACAATATTGAATGTAACATAAAGCAAATCATTATTTGTCGTTATAATACTTATTAAAGCCACAAATACTTAAATTTATGGGTCTCCTTTGTCGCTTGGGCAGCCAGACTGGGTTAGCAGTGACACTTCTCATACCCCTTCGTTTGAAGTGTGCTCCCGAAAAATCTTCGTTTGAAGGGCTATCTGGCCCTTCACCCTAGCCCTCCCCCTCCAACCAAAAGAGAATTGGGACAGCCTTACCCCTTCACGTGGACGCGCAAAACGGAGGGGAAGGGGAAAGTGAAGGGGTAAGGGGTAGAATTGGGATTGGCCCTTAAGCTACTTTTCACGCATTTCTTTATTTTGCCACTCCACTGTCTGATTACACAAGGGGATATGATGAGAAACTGCAGCACAGGTGTGAAAGTGTGCACTTGTGTGTGTGTTGATTGTTGCTCAGGGCTCAGTGACGAGTGAATTCAGCGGCCCAACATAATTATCTGCGTCTCATCAACTCCTGTGTCACCTGACAGCACTGGAGTCAATCTGATACCCGAGTCACATGTTCAAAGCTCCTCACATATAACAAGTTCAACTACGAGACGACAGCGGAAAATGTGTTCTGTGCTTTATCGTCAGGAACACATACTCATTTAATTTACACTGTACTCGATACTTTCAGAACCAAAGCAGTGTCAAAAGTATCAAGTATTTAAAAACTTTTCCTTGAATGTGTCAAACATTTTTTAATCGAATATACACGCAACGCAGGAGGTTTTCTTCTCTTGGAGTGTACACTTAGTGCAAACAGCCCACCTTATTGGCAGAGGCGATTTACACTAACTCCACCCACTGACGTCTGATTGGGCCAGACAAAAACATGGAAGAAAATTGATTGTCAACAGTAGCAATAGTTTAACTGTGCGTTCACACTAGACAAGAATAGCGCGGCAAATTCGCGCCTAGTTATCCACAAGTTTCCGAGGGGCGCTCCTGTAAAAAATAAAGTGGGTGAAACTTCCGGTGAGGCGGCGGAAGTAGCATTCCAATGGTATTTTGTGTGTTAGTTAGCGAAGAGGCTAGCTGTTTTTCGGAGAATTATTTTACTATTTAAAGACGCAAATCTTTATGAGAGATGTCGTTACGGAGCTCAGGGACAACGTGTGCTGTTCGCGGTTGTATGTATAACCGGACTAAACTAATTCAGTGGCTTAAACGTGATTGTTTTGAACATAAGCTGAAAACGAAATCAGAGTGATCCTGCCAACGACTGTAGTTTCCATCACCTCCCAAAAGACTACGAATCTTCCTGTGTACATTTGTTTAAATTGTTAATATTCTATAAACTCTATCAGCATGTGATTGGCTGTTCGCTACTGATGTTACACCTAAACTCAGGATCAAAGGCTGTGTTGACAGAATACCAAATGTGCCAGTTAATATATTCAAGTAGCACATTCATTTATAATTTTGAATAAACTCCGACCAAAGCACAATGACTAAGTGTGTATTTTTTATTTTAAATGTTTGCCAGCTCGCACAACTGTCTGTCAACATGCCTTGATGAGTATTGATTATTAATAATGTTATTATAATACTCCCAATCAACTACTGCGGAGGGTAAAGGTACTGTTATTTCACCCTTTTTAATTTCGTCGAGGTTGTGTTCCCACATCGTTTGGATCGCTATAACTTGAATGACTGTCAACTGTTGAATGAACGAGTGTCATGAATGTCAAATCGCGCTTTGTTTACTTCCAACCGGAAGTCGCGCCCACTTTTGACGCAAGGCCTCATGGGGCGTAGGAATCTGTGGATACACGTGAACACTTTGAATCCATTAACGCGTCAAGAGCGAAACTGACGTGTGTAAACAACAAAAGTTTGAAGCGAAATTTACGCGTGTAAACAAAAGTTTGAAGCGAAATTTACGCGTGTCAGAATCGAAATCCATTGGTGGCCATCTTTTTTTATGTTGATCGAGCATTCATCGAGAGAGTCACCGCTCTGCATTTACTCTGGAGAGCAGAACAGCGGCGTGGGGATCATCGTTTGCTGTATTTGTGTCCACCGGACATGAGTTTTTTGACGAGTTTCACGAACTTATGCACATGTATGTTGTTGGTTGTCTTTACATTATAATAATATTTAATATAATTTAGATATGGAATAAATAACATTCAATACAAAATGAACATCTCTCGTATATTGAAATAAAGTTTTAAGTGATGAAATTTGCTTTGTTGAGCATTAGAACCACACCAGGTATTTAGTCATATTACTAAATAATTTATTGAAGCATCCAGATCCTTCACCACGTGAGCAAGCAGCTAGGCTCCTGATTGGTTAACGGGGCGCGAATTGACGCCAAAGTTCAGATTTTTCAACTCGGGTGGCAGGCGCGAATTCGCGTCAAACGCGTGAATGCACAAATAGCACTAACTAAATCATTCGCGCGTAACACGCTTAACAGGCCAGTTGCTCAATTCGCGCCATTCACGCAAACTTGCCGCGCGAATGAGGCGTATTTGCGTCTGCCGCACTCTCCGCCTCATTCGCACCGCAGGATTTTTTTTTAAAAAAGCGTAACGCGTCTTACCATTGACTTAACATTTAAATCACTCTCGTCTGACGTGCTATGCGAGTCCGGTGTGAATCCCGGTGAAAATTGAAGCAAATCGACCCTAGCTCAATACCGCCTTGTGCTGAACTCACTCTACTCCCGTTTCCCATCACATATCTGATCGGAATGGCATTTATTTTCAATCAAAATTATCCAAATATAGTGGAAATGAAGTGTCTAACGTGTGCTTAATATTAAAGTGTTTATCGGTTAGAGTAGAACGGGCTTTATTGTCCCAACAAGGCTGCATCAATTGAATCATTTTGGTAACACTTTACAATAAGGTTCATTAGTTAACTACCTTAGTTAACATAAAGAATGAAAAATACTTTTTATTAAAAATACAGACATTTATCAATGTTAGTTAATATTAATTTCAACATTGTTAATTGTTAACATTAGTTAATGCACTGTGAACTAACACTTATAAAGAATACATATAATAATGTACACTATGTTATTATTTCATACCATTTAATGTACAACAACACTGGGGTGCAAATCGTATCTGCCACTATTTAGAAGTATTAATAGCATAATAATTACTACTTACCCTTATTGCAAAGAAAATACTGCGATTTTGACTTGTAAATATAATCTATCACTATTTTGACTTCGTGTTTTTACTGTAAATAGAGTCTAGTTGCTAGTTTCACCTAAGATCACTAAGGTTTTGTTTTGCTAAATGCTTTTTTTACATTTAAATAATTGTTCCTTTCATCTAATCTGTTTTTCCTTCACCATGTCCCCTTGGGAGCTCCTTAATTTCTACATTTCCAAACACCCTTAGTATAAAAAAAGCAAACAAAAACAAGAGAAAACACAATAAGAAAATCATGTACACTATCATGGATTGTAAAACACATTCAAACCTCCTTATTAGCAGCATGTATCCCAAAAAATAAGCTTTTTACAAGCTACGATAGTGTGTGTGTATTTTTAGGGGTTCAAGCTCGAAGTGCTGAAACCCTATTGTTATTGTTAATTTTCCCATGATGCAGCATTCTCCATGTAAAACTGATCAGGCAGAACGAACCGTAAGTCGTAGAGAGTTGAAACTTTGGGGGCTGGTAGTACTCACGATGCCTACAACGTCATCAAGGCCGGCCCCGATCGGCCTGAAGGGGGCGCTACTGCGGGCAAAAGTACGAACCGGCTCGTAACTCCTCAACCGTTGGCGTAGGCTCAAGTGTCTTACGTCGTTGGAATCCAGCCGGACAAGATGCACGCCGGATTGGCTCGTCACCCTGGGTACGTTTTCGGGTATTTCGCTTTTTTTTTTTTTTTTTTCAAAAACCTACTTTTGCGAACTAGTCTTTATAACAGTTTTGTCTAACACACTTAGAACTTTTTGGGTGTGCAAGGTGAATTGATTTATACATTTTTAGAAATAAAACGGCTGACTCGTATATTTGTAGGCTAGCTAGAATTTAATGTTTCTGGTGTTATTTGTGTAAAAAAATACTTTTCACACAATAAATATTGAAATGGTTTATTTTTCTTTTAGATCATTTCAGTATTTAAAAATGTATCAATTAATATTTCTATACATTTTCTTATTTTGAGAACAAAAAAAAAACTAAAAAAACTACAGAAATTCATGGATTCAAGGCATGGTAAAAAAAATAAAAAAATAAATATGAATTAGTTCTAATAGACTTATAAATATATATTTATTTAAGAGAGAATTTAAACAAAAACGTCACTCTGTAATATTATTATTAATTATTTAATAATGTAATATTGTACTGTATTGTAATACTATATTTAATATTGTAATATTGTATACTGTAATATTATTATTTAATTATTAAATATTATTATTAATTACTATAATATTAATTATTATCATGTAAAAAACACTTTATAAAGCAGTATTGTGAATACTATATTTAATATTGTAATATTGTATACTGTAATATTATTATTTAATTATTAAATATTATTATTAATTACTATAATATTAATTATTATCATGTAAAAATCACTTTATAAAGCAGTATTGTGAACAGTCACAGGTAAAGCGGTCCGGTTGTGTATTGTGCCTAACATCGACTATATTACCACTATAACATATTATCACTTGAATAACACCCTGAGAGAGATTAATGAGCTGAATGGATAGTGTACGGTCACAGACGATCCACGACGCTCTCCGTCAGAAAAGCCCGACAGTCAAACGCACACTCGGTGGCGAAGTGCGGCTCGGTCAGTGTGGACGAGAGTGACGGACAGTAATTGACTTTGCACGGAGGGGCTGACAGAGGCAAGCGTGCAGCAGTACGCTGGATAATCTCATTACGCTGATTGTCTATTTGAGAGCATTACGCTGGGATCTGACGGAATTATACATGTTGGGCTGAACATAATGAGCGGCGTGTAATCCCCGGTAATCAAAGACTGCAGCGCCGCCTCATTCCTGCCTTAACCAGCAGTAACCACCACACTACTGATTTAACACGCCACCAACACAGAGCAAAGGGACTGAACAGGAACGCTGGGAATAAAAATGATATAGAGCACGACAGCAAAGGGTTTGCTTTTACTTGCTTTTGAGGAAGTTGATGTGAATGAATTAAAGTGCATACTGAAGTGGTCCTGTAAATGCCGTACATGCACTGCCATCTTGTGGTCAGAGAGAAGGAACAAAACAACAGAGATGATATTTCATAAAATAGTTCAACTAATGCCTATGATGTGATCCATAAACCTTCATAAATTACATTTTAATGTCTAGAATTTGGCTTCTTTTCTTTTGTTTTGCAGGGAAGCCAATAAGACTCTACAGCATCCACATAGCAACACCCTAGCAACATGCTTATATCATAACAACTACTTTTGTGACTTTTTCTTCAGAATGAATTGACAATAAAAACTTAGAATATGTATATGTGTATGTGTGTATTGTTATTTCAGATTTAAAATGAACATTTTTTAATTCAAGTTTTCATTTTAATTTTAGTTTGTTTTAGTCATTTATGCATTTTTTATTATTATTTAAAAATATTTATATTTAGCATTAGTTTATTTGTATTCCACTTTAGAAATGTAAGTAACTCAACATAAACTTAGTTTATCTGAGTGATTTACATTTATATTTATTAAGTTTAAATTTTTAATCTAATATTTATATTTTACATCAGCTTTATTTTAATTAATAAAATGATTTTTAATAGTTTTAGTTAAAAATAACTAATATTTATCAGCCACAACTATTTCTTACTTATCTAATCAATAGAATTGTGGCAACAGATTACAAGCAATATTATTAATTAAATTTATCAAATTATTCCTTAAAAGTTAACCATGTAAAATCAGTAAAGTTTACAAAAAAAAATTAACAAAAATGTCTCACTAACAGACAGACATCAAAGATTAATTATATTGGCAACATTGAAGACACCTGATGTTAACAAGCAGAATCACGGAAGGAGAAAACCGTCATTTTAAAACAAACACCGATCACCATAATGGTGACTTAATGGTTTTTTTGGTTGTTGTTGTTGTAAGTTTTACTCATTTTAAATGTTTAACTTTTAAAGAATTAATTTGATTAATTATTACTCAATTCTAATTGGTTAAATTTAATTAATAATATTGCTTGTAATCTGTTGCCACAAATTTTTTATTAGATAAAGCATATTCATTTTTACAGTGTAGTCATGAAAACGTATTTTCTTGTCCTTATAACAAATCTATATTCAATACGAGTTATTTAGTCATGTCACTTTCAAAAATCACTTGAGCTACAGTCTCTCGCTATAAAATTAAGCAGGCACAAAACCGTCGAGACCTTTGAGTTGGTTCTTTATATTCTCTCTTTGGTGACACAACGTTAACATGTCTGAGTTATGACAACGAGGTCTTCGGCTTCCTAGAAAAATGTCAGATAGTAAAAATGACAGTAAGTGGCCGACAGTCCCTGATCCTGTCTTTAGAAGAGCTTTCTTCATAATAATGATTTCACTTTTACTCTCATTTGGCGCTTGGCAAGTGTTAAGTTTGTACCCTGTGTGTAGACAGTCAAACGCCAACGTGTAAGAATGTAAGAAGAGAGATCATGTGACTTACTCGGTGTGGCCTTGGAAGACGTTCACAGAGTGGATGGAGGGATCTCTGAAGTCCCACAGGCGGAAGGTGGTGTCCCTGGATGATGTCACCACCAGGCGTTGGGTGGGATGAGTACAGCAGTGGGTCAACTCTTGGTCGTGACCTGCAAACACACACACGCATGTGTAAAAAAGAGGTGTTTGGCCTTAAAACCCTGGCAAAGGAAACCACAAGAGCAGTGACGTTCACCTGTGAGGGTGTGCACCAGCTCAGAGGTTTCTACGTCGTAGAGGTTAGCGGCTCTATCCCAGGAGGCCGTGACCACCTGCTTCCCTCCCACCAGCCAATCCGCTGCGATCACCACCCCCTGGTGGCTCTTCAAGGTCGTCGTTGCGACGCGGATAGTGGGACATTCGTTGGGCCCTTCTGCCTCCCCGTCAGCCTCGTCTTTATCAGAGAAGTCCACGTCATCGTCCAGCGAGGCCTAATTCAGAGATGTTAAAGAAAAGAATGGATTTAAAACTAATTCAGACTTTGAGCAGTAAATAAATACAATAAAACGTGATTGCAGCCATAATTACTGAACATTTTAAAGATACAGTACACGTTGCAACTTCTGGCGGTTAAAAACCTAAACCTGCATGCGTTTTGCCTGCAACCTGTCTATCTGACTGTCTATCTGTCTGTCTGACTGTCTATCTGTCTGTCTGACTGTCTATCTGTCTGTCTATATATCTGTCTGACTGTCTATCTGACTGACTGTCTATCTGTCCGTCTGTCTATCTGTCTGACTGTCTATCTATCTGTCTATCTATCTGTCTGACTGTCTATCTGACTAACTGTCTATCTGACTGTCTATCTGACTGTCTGTCTGTCTGACTGTCTGTCTATCTGTCTGACTGTCTATCTATCTGACTGTCTGTCTGACTGTCTGTCTGACTGTCTGTCTGACTGTCTATCTATCTGTCTATCTGTCTGACTGTCTGTCTGACTGTCTATCTATCTGTCTGTCTATCTGTCTGTCCGTCTGACTGCCCGACTGTCTATCTGTCTGTCTATCTGTCTGACTGTCTGTCTGACTGTCTATCTGACTGACTGTCTATCTGACTGTCTATCTATCTGTCTATCTGTCTGACTGTCTATTTGTCTGACTGTCTATCTGACTAACTGTCTATCTGACTGTCTGTCTATCTGTCTGACTGTCTATCTATCTCTATCTGTCTATCTGACTGTCTGTCTGTCTGTCTGACTGTCTGTCTGACTGTCTGTCTGACTGCCCGACTGTCTATCTGTCTGTCTATCTGTCTGACTGTCTATCTGTCTGTCTATCTGACTGACTGTCTATCTGACTGTCTATCTATCTGTCTATCTGTCTGACTGTCTATTTGACTGACTGCCTGTCTGTCTATCTGACTGTCTTTCTGTCTTACTATCTATCTATCTGACTGTCTGTCTTACTGTCTATCTATCTGACTGTCTATCTGCCTATCTATCTGTCTATCTGTTTGTTTGTCTGTCTGTCTATCTGTTTGTTTGTCTGTCTGTCTATCTGTCTGTCTGACTGTCTGTCTGTCTGACTGACTGCCTGTCTGTCTATCTGTCTGACTGTCTGTCTATCTGTCTGTCTGACTGTCTGTCTGTCTATCTGACTGTCTATCTGACTGTCTGTCTGTCTATCTATCTGACTGTCTGTCTGTCTGTCTATCTGTCTGACTGTCTGTCTGTCTATCTGACTGTCTATCTGACTGACTGTCTGTCTGTCTATCTGTCTGACTGTCAGATAGACAGACAGACATGGTTTGGAAGATTAATTTTATGCACTCTCTTATTAATAACACTTATTTTTTCATCAAAAAACGATAGATAACGTAGATTTAAGTACACAAAACTAATAAATAAAGGATGGAACAGCATTCATTAGCTATTGTACTCCCTAATTGTGGCATATTTCCAAGTAAAACAGAATATTTAGGTTTCAGAGGTGGAGCGAGTTATTATTTTTTCCTTGAAATATTAAGTTTTTTTGTCTTTCGAATACCATGCTAGTGCACGAATAAATGGTGCACAAAAATTGCAGATAAACTATTTTACGGCACTTGGATGAAAACCACAGCTCTAGAGGGGCATTATTACGTAAAAAGGAGGCAGAATTCTGACGCTGTGTGTTTTAACACTCACGCTGATGTCTGCTGGGGGCTGGGGAAGTGGCAGCTGTACCATGTAACGCCAGATGTGAGCCGTCTGGTCCCCGGACGCTGTCAGGAAACACAGACAAAGCAAATACAGATGGAACATCAAATTACAAAAAGGACAGTCATCTATCACATCATATTTAAAAGCATCTGACATGTGTGTGGAGAGAACAATATCTTAGTCTTATGGAAATATAAATATTAAAAAAGGCAACATAGCCGTCAGTCACATGATAAATGAATGGTTGGATTCCCGCTTAGCCTGCGAGAGATTTAAATCCCGGCGAGACCCCATATGAAAATAAAATGATGATTTGCATGCACAGGGTAAGATTTGTGGAAGTGTACATAAGATTGTAGCATAAATAAAATATATGCTTTGTAAAGAAGCAAATCACGTTTCAAGTCAGAGAAAAAAGTTATTTCCAGCATTTTACTGTTATTCAGGTGTAATTCAAGTATTGTGAAACTCAAGCTTCATGTTAACGCAAAAATAAGGTCTCACAGGTTAACACCATAAGTTAATAAATTAACATGAACTAACAATGCGCAATACATTCTTACAACATTTATTAACCTTTATTAATGTTAGTTAATAAAAATGTTCATGTTCACCTCAGTGAATTATCTAATGTTAACAAAAATGTAATAGTAAATGCTAAGATTAAGATTAACAAATGCTGTAAAGTACCGTTCTTTGTTAACTAATGAAACCTTATTTTAAAATTTTACCAAATTTAATGACTTGTTTTATCCCCTGGTAAAGTCATTCCTGTTATAGAGGGTATGCGCGTGACGTCACCGTCGGCCGGAGTGCCTGCAGTTCCTCACAGTGAGTGGCAAAAAGACTGAGCGGCTGTATTTGTTTTCGGCGTGAATGCCACGAAAAACAAACACAACACATATAAAGTGGGAAAGAGCTTTGCGATTGACTGTAAAACTGGATTTGACAAAAAATCGGAGGTATATTTTTACAGACTGCTATAGAAAGAGGAGCAAATGGATCACTGCAATTCACAGAAACAACTGGACTTGATTTGCAGCTATCATTTTGTGTCAATATGCTGAATTTAGCTTTAAAACCATATCCATATATTTTGTATTGTTATATATATATTAACAACTCATCAATTCAATATTTATCATTGCATATTCTGCATTATTGGATGTTTTTTTAATAAACACTGACCAAAAAAAAAAAAAACTATAAAGTTTTAGGGCAGGACGATGATGATATATATATATATATATATATATATATACATATAGGCTATATATAACATTGTTTTAAGTGATCACCTGGATTTAGATCTACCTATATTAAAGCATTCACAGGCAAATTTGCTTTATGTTTAGGTCTATATTGCTTTTATTACCCCGGTGTCGAAATCAGGCAAACATAAATGTCAAGCAACACGATTCCTGGCATGCCAATATCCATGGATCACTGGATCTTTAGTAAGTTGTAAGGAACACTATATTGAGTCCAACATTTAGCTTAAATTGATAAAATTGTTCGTTTTAGTTGCATTTTTCCCTATTAAATCCAGTCATGCAGCAGATCTTTTGCCACTCAGTCAGGCTGAGGGGGTTGTTCTGGTGGGAAAGTGATGTCAATGCATTCCCTCTATTCTTGATGGTGTTGTATTGTATAGTGGTTGATAGTGTAATTTTTATTACAATATAAAATATAAAACTTGAAAAAAAAATTTTTTTTTTTTACTTTTCATTAAAGAAAGAGAGAAAAGAAACGAAAGAGCAGATGTTCGAATGTGTTGATGTGTACCTGTAAGTGCCATCTGCTCTGTGGGGTGAAACTTAATGGAGTTGACTGCAAGAAAAACAATGACAACAAACATTCATTAGACTCTATAAAACATAGTTAACACTAACCACACCCACAGCATATAAAATCTTAAGACACTAAGCTCCAAACAAAGGATCACAAAATCATCACTTTCCATCAAGAGTTTCATACCTGATCCAGCGTGGCCGGCATATTTCAACAGGCACTTCCCCGTCTCAATACTCCACAGCATCGAACAGTGATCTGAAGAATAATGAAAGACAGAATGGTTTCTGAAGCATCATGTGGCACTGAAGATTAAAATTGAATAAGAGACTGTTTCATAATATGACTGTTTTAACTGTAATTTTGAAAAAAATATTGAAAAAAAAATCTTAGAGACCAAAAACTCCGGCACAAAATGAACCTTTGGTCTAAAAAACATCAGTACCTAGTCAGCCGTTCTCTGAGATTTGTTTATGATAATCGAATGTAAAGAGTTTTATCTCTAAAAACTGTTTAGCGTATAACGCATCTTTGGAAAAAAAGTCTTGATAAGTCGAACCACAACGACGTGCCGAGTGAGCTGAACTGTATGAACAGCGCTCGTGGTTCGACTTGTCGAGACTGTTTTCTCCTGCCTGTATACGCGAAGTGAACTGTCTTTATAAAATATCTTCTTATTAAACGGCCTGTACACTTACAAAGTTCTCAATGCTTCGTTTTGCATGTATGGACCCTCATTATGTTACTGTGTTCGTGTGGGGTTATTTTGAGCCTTGTTAGTGGTATAAAATAGCTATTTCTTTTTACTTATATGCGCCCATATACTAGCATTATACGCTAAACAGTTTTTAGAGATAAAACTCTTTACATTCGATTACCATGAAAACAAATCTCAGAGAACGGTCGACTAGGTGCCAATGTGTAATTAGACCAAAGGTTCATTTTGCGCCGGAGTTCTCCTTTAAGTTGTATTGTATCATCCATTTTATTTCGCATGAGGCCTGCAATTCAACAAACTATTACCAGAATTTGGGGCACGTCTAAATACAATTTAAAACTTGCAAATTTATCAGCAATAAACAAACTAATAGAAAACAAAACAGAATAAGTTACAAGGATCAGACTTTTGCTTAAAATAATCCGTCATTTAGTCGGGGCTATCAAGATTGAATGGTAATTTACAGTTACTGACAGACTAGAGAGTTTTTTTGTTTTGTTTTGTTTTTTTACAAAGTTTTTATTTGTTTTTGGGCTCTAGTTAGTAGAATATATGTAAAGTTGTTAAATGTTCAACTTTTCCGAAATTCTCCATTGTTTCCGTCTCTATGAAGCCCCTCCTTTTGAAAACCACACTGTGCTCTGATTGGTCGACTGCACCAGTGTTTTGTGATTGGTCAAGCGCTTTGAGCGTGTTTGACAAATGCCCCGCCCCTTCCCAGAACTGTGAGTTTCAACACACTACTAACTAACTCAACCAGGCCTCGCTTCTTCATTTTGTGCATGTCTTGGTCAGGAATTATTTAAATCAGGAATATTGAAAACTCAAGACTACAATAGAGGGAGGCGTTTCAGACTTTTCATGCTCAAACAGCAACATTTCACACTAAAGAAAGGTGAATATGTAAAACAGGATGAAAGGACACATTCAACTTGGCTAACAGGGATGAATACTTAAGCTTGATTAATGCATTCATGACATAACTTTGTATTATGTTTTTAGTAATTAAAATAGCAATAGAATTAAGTATAATTAGATGAAAAAAATATATCATGCCATTTGTATTACAAAGTTATTTTTCCACTGTTCACAAATATCCCTGATTGTTATTCAATCTAGAAAGGACAAGGGAAACAGAAGTGTTACCTGAATTAACAAAATGTAAATTATTAGAAATAATAAGAAGTGTGGTTGTGACAGATTTACCTGCCGAAGCTGTGCCTAAAACCAGCGGTTGAACCCGAGTCACGGCCAGGTCCCATATCCCATCCCGGTGTCCCACATACTCCTTAACCAGCTGACAAACTGCACGAGATGTGGTGGCCTTGAAACTGGACACAATCTGAGGGACGGAGAGGATAGTGAGCATTTGATCAAAAGTTCTCACACACACACACACACGGATCTAACTACAGGGCAACAGTAAGCAGCGCAGAAGCATGGGATATACTCAAACCATACATCACTATAACATCTCTACACGTATAACACACGTCATGTGGTTACAGCTGGATTGTGTGAACACACTGCATTCAGTCATACAGTCTCTCACACAAGATCAAGGTCTATGAAAGGAGAGCGTAGTCAATACTTCTGAAATGGGAAAGTTCAAATTAAAACACCCAAACAAACACAAAATAACAGCCGTCAATACAGTTAAAATATATAAAAGCTTAACAAACAAACTAAATTAATTAAAAAAAAAAAAAACAACAAACGAATGAGAAAAACGTTCGTAAATTTGGAAAATTATACATGTAAATATATGGATCATATCTGAAAAGGAAAGAAGCTGAGCTAAAGTTGCTATATATATATATATATATATATATATAATACAAATGGCAGTAAATGACACATTTACACAACTATTTTATACAATACTTAAAATTCACTCAAAAAGATCTTCAATAACAGAAAATGTGGTACAATCGCTGTAACACACAACCTTTCCCGGTGAACTACTTTAATCCACTGATGTGTTTTAAAACTTTAAAAAAAAAAGGGCCCAAATATTGTCCGGATTGAACTAACTGGCCTGGATGATTCACTACCGTTCAAAAGTTTGGGTTCTGCAAGATAGCGTGAGATGATTTTATCAGGTTGATATGATGCTCGCCAGCATTTTTTGATGAAAAACACAGTAAACAGTAATATTCTAAAACATTACAATTTTAAATACTGCTTTCTAGTTTAATATTTAATGTGTATGTAATTAAGTGTCACATGATCCCTCAGAAATCAATCTAATATGTGGTGCTAAAAAAGGCCTTATTATCAATGTTGAAAACCAATTTTTGGGGGACACCATGATACATTTTCAAGTTAATAAAAGCATTTATTTGAAACATTACAACAGACCTTTACTGTCACTTTTCAATTTATTTAAAGGTAAGGTAGGTAGTTTCAGAAAGGCAAGCAACAGCAATCTAGACGTCTGTCTACAACTCTTCATATCCACACCGAACGCGCTGATGACGTGTGATGGCCACGTCTATTGTTGATTGCTCTCAGGATGTGAAGAGCTTCAACCAGTATAAATATATATTTATTTTTTAAAAGAAAAGAAAAAAAAAAAAACCTTACTGACCCCAAACTTTTGAATGGTAGTGTGTATCATATCACTAGTTAAAATTTTGCAGATCATTTGGTATTTAGATATTTTAAAAGGATTTATAACTGACTTAGATTTATAAAATTGCCCCTTCTGAAAAACATCAAAATAAACTGTAACAAACAAACTAAAACAACTGTAAATTGTAAAATATTGTATATCTGTAACTAATCTCATAAGTAAAAAGTAATCTTTACTTGCTACCTACAGTGATGACACAAGTTAGTTTCACATATATTAAATAAAAATGCTGTAATATTTAGGGATGCATGATATATCAGTGACCATTTCATGACACTATCGTTTTTTTTTTTTTTTTAGTTTTTTTTTTATAATGTTCAATTCAATCAATTTTATTGAATTCACAATATTGTTTCAAAGCAGCTTTAAGTTTCAGAAATGTACATAGAAAAAAAAAAACTAAAGTGAAGCATTTCAAATTCTAAAATTTTAATTGTAATTAAACTTACATTTAATCAATTTTCTTTTTTCAACAATAATATGATCCAAGATAAACAGCTCAGATTATAATACAGGCCAGCAATCATAACAGTTGGTATCGGCCAACATTTCTATATCAGTGCATCCCTAATAGTGTTTATAAAAGGCAATGTTCAGAATAAAGAAGTATTGAGGTACATTGTCCTAGCTTTAACAAATGTTTTGGCATCACAGGAAGCAAATGACTTCTATGGCCCTGTTTACACCAGGTATTGAGATGCGTTTCGGTCGTTCGGATCACAAGTGGACGACGCTAAATACAAGTGCAAACGGGGTCTAAAACGTTTTGAGCTTGTCCACTTTTCGACCACTTCCAGAGGTAGTCGAAAACACACTCGACCGGATTGCTTTTATAGTGTAAATGTGGTTGAATGTGTTCGAACCGCCACAAAAGAGCATTAACTCTCCGTCTACTGACTTAATGTATAAGCCATAGACCCTCCCCTTGAAGACTTCAGGACAGAAGAGGTTGAAAGTGGACAAAAGAGACGGATTAAAACACCAGGTGTAAACGGGTAAGTGTCTCCCTCATCTACTTGTGAACCGATCGACCACAACGCTTCTTAATACCAGGTATAAACAGGGCCTATAAAGCAATGGACTAAGGAAAGTATGCAAGCATGTCAATATGCAGCCTAACTACTAATAAGCTCGAAATTTCACTGAAGGTAAGAGCAAACACGGCAAGCACAATGAGCCCTCATCTCAGAAAGGTGAAAATGCTCTTTAATATTAGAAAACAATATTTTATAGTAACTGACCAAGCTCCTCATATTCAAAGGCAATCTTGAAGTTATGAATTCTCATGTACGATATACTTAAAGGAGTAGTTCACTTTTGCTGATAATTTACTCACCCCCATGTCTTCCAAGATGTCCATGTCTTTCGTCAGTCGAAAAGAAATTAAGGTTTTTGATGAAAACATTCCAGGATTTTTCTCCATATAATGGACTTCAATGGGAACCAGACGGTTCAAGGTCCAAATGAGAGTTTCAGTGCAGCTTCAAAGGTCTTTAAACGACACCAGACGATGAATAAGGGTCTTATCAAGCGAAATGATCAGTCACTTCAAAAATAAATAAAAAAGTTTAACTTTTATAAGCAACAAAACATTCGTGACTCTCCTGTTTGAACTCGTTCATCAAAATGAACAAATCTTTTTTCGAGTCATTTCGTTCATTGAATGAGTTTGAACAGGGGAGTCATGAATGCTCATCACAGACAGAGCAAGGCGAGCATTTGTGCTTATAAAAGGCAAGGCAAGGCAAGTTTATTTATATAGCACATTTCATACACAGTGGCAATTCAAAGTGCTTTACATGGAAGAAATTAAAGAAGTCAGAATAATTAAAACAGTTTAGAATAAAAAAAATAAAAATAAATAAAATACAGTTTAAAACTTAAACTTTTTTATTTATTTTTTAAAATCACCAATCGTTCCGCTAGATAAGACCCTTATTTGTCGTCTGTTGTCGTTTAAAGCCCTTTGAAGCTGCACTGAAACTGCCATTTGGACCTTGAACTGTTTGGTTCCCATTGAAGTCCATTATATGGAGAAAAATCCTGTAACGTTTTCATCAAAAACCAAAAAGGCGCGTTTGTAACGTCACATAATACGTAATTACGCTCAAAAGGTCACGGGCGACGTAGCCGTAAGTACAGAGTCAGTGTTTACAAGTTGAACGCATAGGTTGAACGTGCAAACTAACTCAAACGCCGTTTACAAAAAAAGGAATTAAAAGGTAAAACAACGTAATTACGTATTACGTGACATTACAAACGCGCCTCAGAGAATATAGAAAGGCTAGCATTTGTCCTTAGAAAAGTTACATTTTTGGAATAAGTTTTGAAATAACCGATCGTGTCGCATGATAAGACCCTTATTCGTCGTCTGGTGTCGTTTAAAGACATTTGAAGCTGCATCTGTAACTGTTATTAACTGTCTTTTCGAACTTGGACCGTCTGGTTCCCATGTAAGTCCATTATATGGAGAAAAATCCTGGAATGTTTTCATCAAAAACCTTAATTTCTTTTCGACTGAAGAAAGAAAGACATGGACATCTTGGATGACATGGGGGTGAGTAAATTATCAGCAAAAGTTTTTTTCAAAAGTGAACTAATCCTTTAATGACTCGTAAATGTAAGTACACATTGATGGCCTAAGACACGAAACGAGCGGTTTGTGTGAGAAAACGAACAATATTTATATCGTTTTTACCTCTTGTAACCACATTGATCTGAGGGCGCGGGTGCTTTGTGGCTGTGGTTACATAAGGTAAAAACAATATAAATACTGTTCGTTTTCTCACACAAACCACTCGTTTCGTGTCTTAGGCCATCAATGTGTACTTACATTTATGAGCCATTAAATCATGTTTAATTTGGACATGCTCTTTGAGGTGGTGACCATAGACCTCCATTATATGACTCACAGACAAGAACGGTTTGACCTAAAAATATCAAAATTGAAAATACTGCGGAAACAAAGACACCTACATCTTGGATGCCCTTGAGGTAAGCTAAAACATCCCAAAATTTTATTTCAAAATGAACTATCACTTTAACATTTTCAATCCTTTTTATGGTGTTACAAAAGCAGAACACATAAAATTCACTATGTACAGCCTGAACACAAGAGAGCATTTTCAACACTGACTAAACAAGAAACATCAGCTAATGTTCCCTGTAACGGGGGAAAGAGCTGTTGGTGTTTTCTCTTCTGCCGTGTCTAGTGTTTCTGAAGAGAAGGGTTTGTATGAGGGATACCACATTACAGAACTACTCAGCAGGGGGATCAACTTTCTAATATTATAAAGTCTGAATTTAATTACAGAGTTAAAGACATTTTTGCTGCCAGTTTGTTAGAACAAAAAGGTAAAAAATAAAAAAAAGAATAAAAAAAGAAAAAAATCTCTGTTAGATTTAGCCAGCGGTCATGGTTCTCTGCCAGCCAGCACATCTGGCCCAGGACACCATTAAGATATTTAGCCATGGCAAAAATTATTTTTGGCTTGTACGCAAAATTAGTACGAAACATTTCTGATGCGCTTTTTTCATCATGAACCAATTCAAGATTTCGATTTGCTCTGGCCAAATGCTTGAATGGGGTAAGATTTGCTGGCAGTTAAGAACATCAACGTCAATCAAAGGTTTCCAAGCCATCTGTAAGCGAAATTTTTGATACTCAAGAAATATTTTGATATTTACAAGACATTGTCTTAACGTGTCGTATAATGCTGAATTAGCGTTAGCCAGATAAGCACAGGTCGATGGCTTGTTGTTATTGGGTTGTGACCCCCAACTGTTGGATAGTTCATGCATTTTGGCACACTGAGGAATTAATTACCCATGAGTCTCCACCCCATAACTCCCAGTTTCCTACATTGAAGTTGCGAGGTCCACCTACTTTCCCCGGGAAAGAATTTGAGCGCTACATCAGTGAAACCGAGAGAAAAGAACAATTGTAATCTGAGGATCAAAACGTTAAAAAGATGATTTTTAAATTTTAAACTCTATATTCAAGAGTCTACAGGTAAACAAGGTGCTTGGATCCAATAATGGACCCATGCAGAAAGTTGAGAGAAAACATAACATTTGATAGCATGAGCTTTCTAAATGCCTAACCGCCTTTTATTTCCAACAGCCGTTTGGGTAAGAACACAAAACATTAGTGGTGTAAACATTTAAAATTGTAACTACACAGCAAAAAATTAAATAGAAAAATGAGCAAATAAGCTGAGAAGCAAAATACTAGTTAATATTGCGTGAGTGAATTATGATTTGGTTTTAAAATGTGTGACGAAACATGAAAACAAAACATTTCTAGTCCAATTCAGAATTATTTGTATCTTAGAGTATAATAGGAAATGTGACAGAGTTTGAAAAGTCAAGAATCGTCGCATTTTGGATAATAAAGGCATGTGTGATGTCACTGATAAACTGAGTGTTATTGCATATCAGAATAGATCATGAATTCCATAACTGATGTATTGAACTTTCTATGTCAGATCAATGCATGACACGTTTTGCACCCCTACGGTTGATAAATTGGTATGTAACTCAATGAAATATGTAGTTTGTGTACTTGAAACAAACCAGAATCTTAAACGGAGCACTACTGAAATGCATTTAAGCGGAGAACCACTTCATTCACAATTCAACACAGAGACAAAATATAGACACGTACACGACCACCGAAACCAGCTTCCTATAGAGAGGTCACAAATCAATACCAAAAACAGATGTCACGATACCAGTTATTCAGCCGTGTCAGAATACACCAGGTGATGAAATTACAAAATTGTGGTACGGTAACATTACGGTAGATGCCGCTCATTTCCTTAATAATTACAGCAATAATAGAATTACAAGCTTTGCTGTGAAGTTGACAGATTTCACTGCTATTGCTGACATTTTGGTATTGTGACAACCATTCATTTCTAAAGTATCTACATATGTTAAGCAGGAAATTCTGTAAGCCGGCTAGAAAGAGCAGAACTTTGAGACATTGAGTGTTTTTTTAGAGATTAGTGAGGTTCACGGAGAAATATTCTGAGCTTGACCCACAGTAACTATTTTATTCAGAGCAAAATGGTGAGAGAAAACCCCATAGATACAATCATACCTTGCTCGTGGAGGCCTTGTATGTCGTCTTCAGCTTTTGGGACAGTTGACTTGTGCTGTGACTAGCTGTGCGCAAGAAATTATAAGATTATGAGTGAAATATGAAAAAGATGAATTGTTTGTTACAATATTAGTTGTTAGTTTTCAATTTTCATTTAATACAGGTCTCTCAACATAGTGAGCAGAGTTAAGTTCTTCCACACCAGACAAACTTAAAAAATAAATAAATAAATAAATATTTATGGACCTCGCTAATTGTACCAAGCTGAAACAATGATTATATGGCGGTGTGATTTTATGCTCCTGTTAGTAATGGGAAGTGTTACTGAAAAAAAAGCAATTATTTATAATTATAGTTACTTCTCACAAATAGTAACTGAGTTAAATCATTATAGAAGTAACTAATTACCAGGGAAAGTAACTATTGTGTTACTTTAAAAAAAAAAAAAAAAAAAAGTTAAAATAGGCCTCTGTCAAATAACTTGGATACACCCAATATTAAATATGCTAAATTAATGAAATGGACACTATATAATAAATTATTATTATAAAACATTGTACACTAATCTACACTATTGTAATGTTGCCGTGGGACAATGTGAGAGATGCCTATACAATTCAATATTTTATTTTAAATATTATTATTACTATAGTAGAACAATAAAACATAATTTTAGGTTTAGAACTTTTAATATTTAATATTGCACAGAGCACAACTGACCAACAAATAGGTCTAAAAAATAATGATGATGCTTAAAATGTACCAAAAATGAATAATAATAAAAAAATATACATACACTCTTTTTAGTGAAAATTAAAATGATAAACAGTTTAACAAAAAGTGCTCCCGGAACCCGAATTCCCACATTCCCTGCAGGTTTTTTTTTTATTATTATATTATTTGTATAACCATGTAAATTAATTAAAACGTTGCAGATGATACCAATAGGCCAAAGAGATTATTCTAATGCTGAAATTTATAATTTATTTATAAAAAAAACGATATAATGCTCGGACAGACTCTCTCTCGCGCAGTCGAGTGTGCTCTCAGACACACTATCTCGCGCATTGTCGAGCACGCTCGCGGCGTTCGCTTCGCTTTAGTCCAGTCCGGCGCCTCATAAACACACACCAGAGAAAAAAACACTTCAGTGAGCTCAATTAGGCTATAGTAACGCCGCATTTTATTGTCATTAACAGTAACGGCGTTGCAACGAGGGAAACAGTAATTCATTTGATTACTCGTTACTAAGAAATATAACACTGTTACTAACGCCGTTCATTTATAACGCTGTTATTTCCATCACTGGTAATGGGTGTAGCTGAAAAAGCCAAACTCCTTCATTAGATGAGTGTCTACAAACACTTGACCATGTAGATCTTTTGATTATTGAATAGCAAATTGGAGTTAAAACATCATCATATCATGCAAGCTTTAGGCGAAACGTTATCAAATGATTCTCTCTGAACCATCAAAAGACAACATTATTTATTCAAAAGCTTGTTCAATGATCTGATATTATGAATGCAGAAGTTAAACAAAAGCTGGATGTCAGTTTGTTTTGCATGTACCTTTTGTTTTCAAGGCTCCTTTGCTCAGATCACCGCCATCGACTGTCTGTCCTTCTCCAGCCAAACGTTCGTTTAGCGATTCAATCTCTCTTCGCACTGCACAAGAACAGAGGTTACGATAAAATGAGCGCTGACAAAAAACACGGATCCTGTCACATTTACACACAAAATAAAAAGATAATGTACTTTCAGATAGTTATTACAAAAAAATACTTTCTAGATAAGTAAATAAGACTAGAATCATTATTCCTGATAGCTGATTAATAAATATATATCAATAATATAGATAACAATTAAGAATTCAGATCTTGTAAGTGTGAAAGTCGCTTAGTTAATAAATGAGTTGAGATTGTGAGTAAGTCGTGTAAATAGTGTCCAGTCATGCAAAACGGATGTTAAATAAGATAAAAGCTATTTGTTTAATACTCACATTCCAAGTTTTCAATGTAGAGATTTTCAAACTCCCGTTCAATCTGTCCGAACAGATCTAGTAAGTTACTCCTTAAGGCCATCGGCAACTTGGAGTCCTAGAAATTCAATCAAATAAACCATATTGCAAATACTCAGAGATTGCATCTTCAAAACACCTTCAAACTTCAGTGACAAGTTGAGAAACGTGTTTCTATGACATCTGCACTGTTCATTTTACTTGAGTCCGTACAATCCATCTATGCTAAAAACACAACAACACAGGGAGTGTCGAGGGGATCTGGTTAACAGGAGAAAATAAAAAAACAGATCTACAAATAAACTTTACATAAAATGTCTTGCTGGTCTAAAACTTTACATCTAAATATTTGTATATTGTAAATATATTTTGTTGTTTTTAAGGTTTACAAAAAATTATTGCTGTTCTAAAAGTTTACGTTCAAATAGAAATAAAGTTTTACGTAGGTATTTGACTGTTAACTTAACTACGTTAACGTAACTGAGACAATATTTTAAATAAATGTAAAGTTTTAAAACAAGACAGTTTACAGAAAATATCTAAATGATGTAAACCATCCAAGTGTTCAAAAACTGTACATCTAAAAGTTAATTTAAAATATCTTGCTGTTCTGAAACTTTATACAAAATATCTGTCTGTTCAAAATCTATAAATTGAAATGTTTAAAATATCTAGCTGTTCTGAAACTTTACATCTAAAAGTTAATGTAAAAGATGTTGCTGTTGTAAATGTTTGTTAGAAATGGATTTAAAACTTTACATCTAAAAGTTAAAGTAAAATATGTTGCTGTTCTAAATGTTTGTTAGAAATGTATTTTAAAACTTTACATCTAAAAGTTAATGTAAAATATGTTGCTGTTCTAAATGTTTGTTAGAAATGGATTTAAAAATTTACATCTAAAAGTTAATGTAAAATATGTTGCTGTTCTAAATGTTTGTTAGAAATGGATTTTAAAAACTTTACATCTAAAAGTTAAAGTAAAATATGTTGCTGTTCTAAATGTTTGTTAGAAATGTATTTTAAAACTTTACATCTAAAAGTTAATGTAAAATATGTTGCTGTTCTAAATGTTTGTTAGAAATGGATTTAAAACTTTACATCTAAAAGTTAATGTAAAATATGTTGCTGTTCTAAATGTTTGTTAGAAATGGATTTTAAAAACTTTACATCTAAAAGTTAATGTAAAATATGTTGCTGTTCTAAATGTTTGTTAGAAATGTATTTAAAACTTTACAACTAAAAGTTAATGTAAAATATGTTGCTGTTCTAAAAGTTTGTTAGAAATGTATTTAAAACACATCTAAAAGTTAATGTAAAATATGTTGCTGTTCTAAATGTTTGTTAGAAATGGATTTTAAAAACTTTACATCTAAAAGTTAATGTAAAATATGTTGCTGTTCTAAATGTTTGTTAGGAATGGATTTAAAACTTTACATCTAAAAGTTAATGTAAAATATGTTGCTGTTCTAAATGTTTGTTAGAAATGTATTTTAAAACTTTACATCTAAAAGTTAATGTAAAATATGTTGCTGTTCTAAATGTTTGTTAGAAATGGATTTAAAACTTTACATCTAAAAGTTAATGTAAAATATGTTGATGTTCTAAATGTTTGTTAGAAATGGATTTTAAAAACTTTACATCTAAAAGTTAATGTAAAATACGTTGCTGTTCTAAATGTTTGTTAGAAATGGATTTTAAAAACTTTACATCTAAAAGTTAAAGTAAAATATGTTGCTGTTCTAAATGTTTGTTAGAAATGTATTTTAAAACTTTACATCTAAAAGTTAATGTAAAATATGTTGCTGTTCTAAAAGTTTGTTAGAAATGTATTTAAAACACATCTAAAAGTTAATGTAAAATATGTTGCTGTTCTAAATGTTTGTTAGAAATGGATTTTAAAACTTTACATCTAAAAGGTAAATGTACAATTTCACATCTAAAATTGCATGAAATATATTGCTGTTCTAAATGTTAATGTAATTATTTTGCCGTTTTAAAGGTTTACATAAAACTATTGTTGTTCAAAACGTTTACATTAAAATACATGTAAAGTTTTACATTTAAAGTTGTAAAGTATTTTAACAAATTTCAAGACAATATTTTACATAAATGTAAAGTTTTAAAACAAAACAGTTTCATTTTTCAGTAGGGATACCAAAATTAGCCTAATGCATTAACTGATACAATTTAAATATTTGTCATCGTTATAAACTTTGCATTAACCTAGAATTAATTTTCTTTATGATCAATTCCATTTCATTATAATAGCTAGTTTTTTGTTTTACTTTTGAATTTTCCCTAAAGATTATTTATATACACATAAACATATTTAATATATAATATATTTTGCTGTTTTAAAGGTTTACATAAAACTATTGCTGTTGTAGAAGTTTACATTAAAATAGATGTAAACTTAAGTTTAAAGTTGTAAAGTATTTTAACAAATTTCAAGACAATATTTTACATAAATGTAAAGTTTTAAAACAAGACAGTTTACATAAAATATCTTGCTTTCAAAAACTTTACATTAAAACATTTTCTTAAAATATCGAGCAGTTCTGAAACTTTACATCTAAACATTTACGTAAAATATAATGGTGTTCTAAAAGTTTACAAAAAATAACTTGCAGTTCTACAAGCTTTTAATCCTCAATACAGATCATATCATCATTTCTTTTAAATGACCCAGCTTTGAGACAGAGAGTAACCAAACATTACTAAGGAAGTTCCAACAAAAAAGATCTCTAACGAAATCTGAAAAAGCACAAACAATAAAGAGAACTCTATTCAATAAATAACTAATCTACCAAAACAACTTACCTCCATTATCAACGATAAGAGGTTCCAAGTAAAGTCTTTCAGCCTGATTAAAGCTACACAAAGAAAAGGAATCCACAAACAAACATTGTTGTTGTGTTTTTTAGACTAGCCATGTCCATATTAACTACTCCAGCACAACTAGGTGTGCTGTCAGGTTAACACAAGAGTTTAACGGTGAGAACAGTGTCAACTGCTCTCCATTCTGTTATTACCACATGTACTGATACTGAGAGAGAGAGAGAGAGAGAGAGAGAGAGAGAGAGAGAGAGAGAGAGAGAGAGAGAGAGAGAGAGAGAGAGAGAGAGAGAGAGAGAGAGAGAGAGAGAGAGAGAGAGAGCAATTAACAAACAACAGCTCGACGTCTATCCTTATAAACCTACTCAATCCTAAACTTGTGGTCACCATAGCAACTGGACATAATGACAGCATTGAGAGGGTGAACGGCGGTATAGTCTAAATCCAGTGAACGGTTTACAGTAGCGACTGCCAATCAGAAATGACCCCACGGAGGAATAGATGGAACAATCGAAACCCAGAGTGGGCCGCTCTTTAAAAATGGATGAGGCTATAGACCATAGAAAAGTACAAACCATTGATACCCACCAATCAATAAAACACACAACCAAATGGCATCATGTCTCAAGTCTGAGCTTGACTATTCTCAACACATCTTGGCTCGTTGAATAAAACGAAAATAATGTTTCGTATGATTACAAACGTTTTAATGAAACATCCATGGATAACTGTAACATTCCTTTCATAATATGTAGAAAGAGAACTTTTTAAGAACATGTATTGTGATTTACACGAGTACAGGCGTCTCTTATCACTGACGTATCCAGTAATGTTTGCATTAGAAATGTGCGTCAATAACAGACTCCTTTAGGACAAATGATGTGTGTTAAGGGATGTAAATTCCAGGGATACCTTACAGTAGCAAAACAATGACGAACTTAATTATTGACAGAAATACTTAACTCGTGTCATTTGTTCACCAGATAGATGTTACTTGGACTTTGACTTCCATCCATCCAAACTGAAATCCCTCTCTATAAAGACACTGATCCGGTGTAATTACAGTTGCAAGTTAGTTTATATTCAATTTTTTTTACAATCAGACTTTCAATTTAGTTTAGTTCTTGTAATTTCATTTTTCAGTAGGGATACCAAAATTAGCCTAATGCATTAACTGAGACAATTTAAATATTTGTTATCGTTATAAACCGTGTACCAACCTAGAATTAATTTTTTTTATGGCCAATTCCATTTTATTATAATAGCTAGTTTTTTGTTTTACTCTTTAATTTTCCCTTAGGTTAAGATTATTTATTTACACATAAACATATACATATATATATATATATATATATATATATATATATATAAAATTGTTTTAGTTTTTTTCAGTTAAGAAATTTTATATATTTAAAATTAAACATTTCTTTATATATATATATATATATATATATATATATATATAAAATAAGTCATTAAGCAATCAACATTGGCTTCCTGGTGACTGAACATGTCTAACATTCTATAATCTAAAACAACAGAAAATGATTCAAACACAACATGACATATGGATGCTTACATATCCAGGCTGTCTTGGTGTTTTTCCAAAAAAAAAAAAAAAAAAAATCAAAAACAATGTCACAGAACTGGCTTTGTGTCATTCTTTCCTGTACGTCTGAGGACGAAACACACGCTCAAACACCAGAGTCTCCTGTAGTGTTCTTAACCACAAACTTCAACCCTGAATCTATACGTGATCATACAAGTTTACACTGAAGAAACAAAAAAAACAACAACCCACCTGTCCCTCCAGCATGTCTCTCTGCATGCCGGGTCGGTCCTGCTCGGTGCTGTTGGTCCTCCTAATGGAGAGACTGTGCGACTTGCGCTTCTGTTTGACTTGACGGGCGGCTGCGCTGTTTCCACTTTCAACAGGCATCACTCCTCAGTGACGTCCCCTACACACTTCCTACCTGAAACTGAGCAATCACACAGCAGGGTTTGCCCCGTCCAGAGACATCGAGGAATACAATGTGTGCTTTGTTGGATACTATCCTGGATGTCGTATGTAAATATCAAGGTAAATATTGAGGGATTTAAAGTAAAGTAAGTCTTGGTTGATGACATGCTTGAGGAATGTGTTGTCTACTGCGGGTGTAGGTTGATTTAATATTAGCTAAGCAAACATCATAAAAGTGAAGAGTTCAAATGAAGCCATGCCTGGAGAGACGTCTGACTGGGCAGGTGAACGTGAATCTCATTAAAAATATCATAAACGGATTTCACCCTAAAGTCTAAAGAAAGTAAAAAAGGAAGCTTTGTCATTCAACACAAATTTCACATCTTTTTTTATTATTCTTAAGAGCACTACTCTCATTCTAGGCAACACTGTAATGTGAATTATTTTATTATATTAAAATGTTCTGTGAATAATATCTTATTGTAAAAAAGTATGACTGTTCGACCAAAATGATTTTCATCAGCAATGAGAAAGTGTTTTTGCTGTACAGTATTGAGAATGGGATATTTTTATATTACATTATTTTTAAAAAAACTAGGGCTGTCAAATGATTAATTGTGATTAATCGCATCCAAAATAAAAGTTTGTGTTTACATAGTATATGTGGGTGCACTGTGTTTAATAATTATATATATATATATATATATATATATATATATATACACACACACACTCACATGCAAAATATTATTTATTATTTATTTATATTTATATATAATATAAATTATATATAAATCTATAAACACTATATACACATTAAAATATTTCTTAAATATATACAAGCATGTGTGTGTATTTAAATAAGTAAAATAATTATACACAGTGCACCCACATATATTATGTAAATACAAACTTTTAATTTGGATCCGATTAATCGTTTGATAGCCCTAAAAAGACATATTTTTGCAATACAGTAATAAGAATTAAAGAAGAAAGTAGCTTAATCATGAAAAAATAACAATAATAATGTCACATATATATTTTGGTGAAATATGACCTGGACATTCCTTTTGAAAACCCATTATATTTATGTTTTTAGATTAAGCAATGGGCGTAATTTTAATGTAAAACAAATATGTGAAGTGTTAAATAAAAAAAAGGTAAAATCATGACCAAAAAAAGCATGCAGGACATTTTTAATCCACAAAAAGTGTTAATGTTAGCCTAAGCATCTTAAAATGTATGAATAATTATATATGAAAACATATTGCTAAATAAATGGCATGCAAAAAAAAAAAAAGACAAATACCAGGCATGGAGAGCAGTGAATGATAAACAAAGCAGACACATCCTCAGACGACCGCTTAAAGTGATGAAGAGGAGGATCTCAACAGGAGGGCCCGGGGCCGGGGCCACACTCACTCCAGCACTGAACACAAGACAACACCAGCTATCGGTTCACAATCATGACAGTGAAGGAAGGGAAAGCTCAGGCATGAGTGACAGCATTCTCACAACCTAAAAGAACTGGGTGGACGGATGGACTGTAAATCAGACGCGTGTTTAGCTCATGATGTTAGTGGGTTTGAAGATTACACAACTCATATGTAATACATGCATGAAGTATACGCCTGCAGCATCATGCTCAGTGTGTGCTGTCCGTCTGAAATGCTGGTTTCTACAAAGCCCCTCCTTCCTCCTGATTGGCCAGCTGACCCAGAGCAACAGAAACTATTAGTATAGACCAGTCCTTCACACCAAGAGCAATAACTTTATTAGCGTCTTCACCAGCAGACGATAGCAGTTTTTTTGTCGCCTGCTGCTTTAAATACTCAAGCTCAAATGGATTCTGATTGGCTGTCAGTTTTTTTCTAAAAGTTCTGCAAGTAATTCCAACAATATAATTTCTTTGATTTGTATCGGTATAATTATGGTGTGGACTCTGCTATTCTTTATATTTAGAACTACATCTTTATATCGGTGTTGTTATCGTCGTTGGTGCATTTACTTCTAAGTTTATTCACAGGGAATTCTATGGCGGCAAATCAATGTCAATAAGAACCGAGCGCACAACTGATGCTGGTGCACGCGGTAAATGACTTTCGCGAGAGGAAAACAGATCCGGAAACGGGGACTCGCGAGCTCATTCATACCATGTGTGCGCTCATGACATCTCCTCTGTATGAAATACACGCGTTTGATCATTCCACACACACTCTCACGCTTGATCTGCTCTCGCTCAAACTAATTTTATTTTTGACACTCGAGGGGCGGGACTCCCCTTTTCCAGAAGTCAGTTGTGATTGGACGCCTGTCTATTGACTTGTAATTCACTTGACTTGAGACATCAGTTAAAGGGTTAGTTCACCCAAAAATGAAAATTAAGTCATTAATTACTCACCCCCATGCTGTACCAACCCCGTAAGACCTTCGTTCGTCTTCGGAACACAAATGAAGATATTTTTGATTAAATTTGAGAGCTGTATAACTACCACATTGGCTCCTAAGGGACTGCCTCTTGACGGCCCAGAAAGTCAATGAAGAAAATGTTTAAATATCCCATGTGACTACCGTGGCTCAACTATATGTTTATCAAGCGACGCGAATACTTTTTGTGCGAAAAAACAAACAAAAATAACGAGTTTATTCGACTATTTCTTTTCTTCCTTGTAGGCCAGAACGAGAATTCCTTATAGATTTCCACGACGCATGCGCGAGATTTGCGATCTGCTTAAACCGCTTACACTACTTCAGATCGCAAATCTCGCGCATGCGTCGTGGAAATCTATAAGGAAGTCTCGTTCTGGCCTACAAGGAAGAAAAGAAATAGTCGAATAAACTCGTTATTTTTGTTTGTTTTTTCGCACAAAAAGTATTCGCGTCGCTTGATAAACATATAGTTGAGCCACGGTAGTCACTTGGGATATTTAAACATTTTCTTCATTGACTTTTTGGGCCGTCAAGAGGCAGTCCCTTAGGAGCCAATGTGGTAGTTATACAGCTCTCAAATTTAATCAAAAATATCTTCATTTGTGTTCCGAAGACGAACGAAGGTCTTACGGGGTTGGTACAGCATGGGGGTGAGTAATTAATGACTTAATTTTCATTTTTGGGTGAACTAACCCTTTAATTTATTTAATTTATTGTGGTTAATTCATGTGTAATGTGATTTAATGCATTGTTAATATAGAATATGTTCTTACCAGATATTTTTTTAACAGAAAGTATTACTACTAGTGATTGCATTGTGCTGTTAAGAGATAATTTACAGAGTGTAATGACACATTTTTCATGGTTTGTATCATTGTAAATCTACCAAAATTCCTATAAATGTTTACATTTTATATTTAAAACACTATGATTTGTGTTATTGGTTTCAAATATCTAAAATAAATTGGAGAAAATGAATGAGCTTATGAGTCCCTATTTCCTCGCGTGTGGATCTGTTATCCTCTCGCGGAAGTCATTCACCGCATGCACCAGCATCAGTTGTGCGCTCGGCTCTTATTGACATTGATTTGCTGCCATAGAATTCACTGAGTACCAGCTTTTGAGATTTGCGTGATGTCAATTGAAAAGAAAATATATTTAAGAGACGAGGATAATATTTAAAATAAATTGGTGAAAAATACATAAAAATGTTGGTTCAGGAATAATATTGACTAATGAATTGTTCACAATAAGTCCAGTGATGTGCATCAATGAAATAATTAGAAATAAATAGACATATTCTTTTACACAAGCATTAGGGCTGTCAAACGATTAATCGCAATTAATCGCATCCAAAATAAAAGTTTGTGTTTACATAATATATGTGGGTGCACTATGTATAATTATTTTATATTTATTTATATATATATATATATATATAAATACACACATACTCTTATATATTTTTAAGAAATATTTCCATGTGTATACTGTATATAGATTTATATATAATTTATATTATATATAAATATTTTTAATATAAATAATATTTTTTTCTTAAATATACATGCATGTGTGTGCATTTTCTATATACTACATATACACTAAATAATTATACAGAGTGCACCCACATGTATTATGTAAACACAAACTTTTATTTTGGATGTGATTAATCGTGATTAATCATTTGACAGCCCTTACGAGTATTGTCAAATCATGATGTTTTTGAAACAATGAGGTTTTGTTCACTTTCATTGTACAGTAAAAGCCTCACTGTAACAGATTGTAGAAACAATTTTGGAAATTATTTTTTTAATCAAAATCAATCCACAAAACGTGTCCACTTTTTACTTGTACTGAATAAGAATATTATTGTGATCATTTACAAATCGTGAAATTATTACCATACTATGTTCCTCGTGACCATATCGATCAAAAATAGCAATATGATAGTACCTTGCTGTTTCTCCTTACCTTTTGTAAGTGTTTCACAATAAACAACTTCCTTTCAGATCATTTATGGAATCATAGGACTGTCTATGTTTACATATAAAGGACATTAAGACGTCGTAACAGTTAACGTTACGCTCGGTCATTGAAAATGTGGGAAACGTCATTTAAAATACTATTATTTTGGAACAAGAAAAAAAAATTGTAGTTCCGATTCAAATATCTTCCCCTGATTGTCTGGTGTTTTGGAAACACACTTATCAAAAATGCATAATATATGCCCTACGCACGATTTGATCATAAACACGCACACACAGCAGTCTGACGCAAGGTCAGCTGGCCTGCTCGGTTAAAACACCACTAACACACTCAAATATGATGCCCGTTATCAGCCATAAGCCCAGTGCTGTGATGTCTCTCTGACAGGAGCTGTGTGTTGATAAAGTGTCATTCACCTGATTAGCAGCTAATCTTCCATTGCGACAAACACTGGCGCCTCTGCTTTCATTAACACTCACATTTATGACCGCTTCAGATGATCTGGGCGCGTTTGTCATTCGCTGACGGTGGGTTGGTGTGTGTTTGAATCCTCCAGCATGATCCAGACAAACACACACTGATGATCCTGTCAAAAAAATCTCAGGGATTTTCACACTTTGATGTTATTTTTTTATCAACCCGACACTGTCAGCAGGCTGTGAAGCAAGAGGAAATGACAACAGATCTGACGAGCGACCAACCGGAAGCAAAACTTCAAAATAAAAGCTTCAACCTTATTCATTAAAAAAAAAAAACTTCTACAAAACGCACGGCTATCTCTCTCTCTGTATATATATAATTTATAATAAAAATCTATTGTCAATGTGAAATATCATATTAATGAATTATTCATTATAATTAAATCATTATATATATATATATATATATATATATATATATATATATATATTGAACCATTATATATATATATATATATATATATATAATTAAAAATGAATATATATATATATATATATATATATATATATATAATGATTCAGTTATAATGAATGATTCATTAATATGATATTTCACGTTGACAATAGATTTTTATTATAAATTATTTTGTATTATAATAAAAGTATAGTTGATTATGACTGTATAAAAACATTGTTTTATATTTCCAGTGTAACTTCAACAACACATAGTATATTATGTCAACATTTGTAAAAGACTAATCAACAATAATAAATAATACTTTTGAATGTTTTTTTTTTTTTTTTTTTTTTTTTTTTTTGCTTTTCCAGTCGTCAGCCAAACCCGGAAGAGATGATGTCTATGCTAAACATACACCAATCCGAAGAAGGCTTAATTCCCAACAACCAATCAAAATCTTAGGCATACAGCCTCATTTATGGGCGGGGAATCAACGCCATTGTCAGCGTGATCGTCAGAGTTGAGCAGTGATCGGTTCCTTTATCATTGTTTGTGTGTTTTACGTGTGATCCGCGCGTTAATAAGACCATCCGAGCCTTATCACTTCAGCAGTGTGAGTGTGTGAAGCGTTGCATTACTGTAGATTCGTAGAGCAGATGTGTATGTTGTGTGGTGTGATGGCGTGTTTGTAGTCTGCTGGACTGTGATTGGCCAGTGCCCTGTGCGCGCTCATGGTGCGGTGGTTGTGGGCGGCGCGCAGATCAGCTGCGCTGCTCGCGAGACTCAATAATAAACCCGCTTCAGGAGCAGAAACTCTTCATTTACCAGCTCAACATCATCACGGGTGAGTCTAGCATCCATTCACGAACACTAGCAGCATTTAATTTACACCATCACAGATGAGTGAAGACTACACTAACACTAGCATATCATTTACACCATCATGGGTGAGTCAGCGTTCACTAACACTAGCATATCATATAACGTTACAATGTATTTTATGAGCTGCTGATCCAACAGGGACAAAATAAAGTGTCCTTTTGCACACTGATAAACTTTGTTTTTGTAGCAATTATTGTAATAATTTTAAGTATCATGTGTTATTGTTAGGTATGTTGACTTCCTATAATAATCTGATAATAATACGTTTTATTCCGTTATTGTTACGCCTATGCCGTTTAGCTGCTAATTATGTTAAACTTTTTAAGTGTTATTTGTTTCAGTTTTTATTTTTATTTAGTACTTTTTTTATTTAGTTTGCTACCTAATTTTTTTATGTAGTAATTAAAAAATTAAATATATTTATTATTAAGTTCTTTATGATGATATTACTTAACCATAATGATTGTTATTTGTGTATGCAGTCAGGTCAGACGGCTCAGTTCACCTGTAAGGATGCCGGAGATTAACATGGATAATCTGGATGAGAAACAGGTGCAGTTGCTGGCAGAGATGTGCATCCTGATCGACGACAATGACAGAAAGATTGGAGCTGACAGCAAGAAGAACTGCCATCTCAACTCAAACATTGATAAAGGTAATGAATGTGCATATCTCGCCGATATTTGGTCATACCGCTGCCCCAAAAAGTGTTTCTTAACTTCAGACACACTTTAAAAACTATATTACTTTCTGATTCTGACAAATGCTTTTGCATCATTTGTTTGTCACCTGCTTTAATATTTTGTTATCTAATGTAACAAAATGTATACATTTTGTGCATGACTAGTGTCACTTTTTGTGTCATATATTCAAAACAAATAAAGCAAGAAGTGTCTGAATCTGTCTTGTGATTTTTATGATTTAAGTGATCCCTTCATTAAAGGTCATTATAAGATATGTATTACACCCACTGTATTAGATTGTCTGTGTGGCAGGTTGTAAAAGTGATCTTATGCAAGCCTACTAACCTTAGTTAAAATATTTTTACTGACAGGATTGCTGCATCGAGCATTCAGTGTTTTCCTGTTTAACAGTGAGGAAAAGCTTCTCCTTCAGCAGAGATCCAATGCCAAAATCACTTTTCCAGGTGTGTGTCAGTGTTATTTTAATATTACATATATTTTATTAACCAATATTTTTATCTGTTTGAATTAGCTGTTATAGTTATATTTAATTTAGCTGTTATAGTTATATTTAATTATTAATTTAAGTTTAAAGTCGGCATGAAACGGAAGTTACGCTAGTCATTCCTTCCCTATGGGCTATATGCACGCATAAGTTCCGCATTTAACGCAAGGATGCTCGTCTATTTCCGGTTGTGTAGATTAAAGCGGAGGAAAACCGGAGAAAACGGGATTATGGCAGAGTCTTCAATATTTACTGTCCTCCCGTCTTTGAAACGAAATGTACATACATTTAGATGTAATTTTATATACAGTTATGTTTATTTGATATCATTTTAAAAAGAAGCATAAACACAACGAGGGGTGTCTGTTTTATCTGTTTTTGTGACTAACGTTTCATTAGTATAACCATGGAGTATAAAATTCAATATAAATTCTTGCTATTGCATTGGACTCTATGATCGGCGGAAGTTATCGAGCATCCCTAATGCTTCACCGGAAATACCGCCGTGCATAGAGCCCATTGTGACATGAGTGAAACTTCTCAAACAAGAAAAAAATGTATGGCAGGGTTTAAAGGGATAGTTCACCCAAAAAATGAAAATTCTATCATCGTTTACTCACCCTCAAGTTGTGTGTTTGTTCTGCTGAACACAAAGGACGATATTTGGAAGAATGTTTTAATCAAACAGATCTCAATCCCCATTGACTACCATAGTAGGAAAAAAAATACATACAGGATGCGGCATGCTCTGCGCTATGAAATCCATTAATTTCAATGGCGTTTGCCACGCGAGGACGTTTTGTTGCTTCGTCGACCAAACCGCAAGCGGATGAAGTTAGACCGGAAACAAAACGGGCTCGCCAACAAATAGTTGGTTAAAGGGATACTCCACCGTTTTTTCATATTTACATACACTAATTTGAAAAAAACGGTGGAGTATCCCTTTAACGTTACGTTTTGAGTGGATGACGAGCACTAGACGCCGAAATGGATGCCAATAAGATTCTGGATGGAAAGTTTACTTTTTAAAAAGTTGCCAATTGGTTCCATTGACGAGACCGAAGTGATATATGTGTTTTGTCGTTGTGAACTGAGCTATCATCATTGCAGCACGTCCAGTCTGAAATACCACTTGATGATGGCCAAACAAACACACACACACACACACAGCTGATGCGATTTCTCCACCCCCTTGTCAATATCAGGACCTCGTCAGTATTTCTTTTACCCTTGGACAGTGTTACATTGTGTGAGAGATCATTTGCTCCAAGTGAGGATGTTGGTGTGAAATTGAACACAGTATATGCCAATATTGTTTTCAATAAAAAACGCTTGCACAAAGCAAGCCGATCCACTTTTCCATGTTGATAAGAGCTTTAAAATGAGAAAAAATAATGGGACAAAAAGAAATCAAGAGACATTTAGAATAGATAAAAATGTGCGATTAATCGAGTTAACAAAATTGATGCGATTAATCGCGATTAAATATTTTAATCGTTTGACAGCAGTAATGTACACATATTAAAGCTTATAAAAGTGGCAAAACCACACAACAAAATCTCTGTAATTTTAACATACAAAAAAAAAATTAAATGGAAAGTATAAAAAAAAATAACAAAAACTATAATAGTATCTCAATGATACTAAAATACCACTGCCCTGAAGTAACGTTAGTTTGATTGACAGGCTGTTTTACCAACACTTGCTGTAGTCACCCGCTACACACTGCCAGTGAACTGGAGGAGCAGGACGTCATCGGGGTCCGCCGCGCCGCACAGAGACGCCTCCAAGCTGAGCTCGGCATTCCCGTGGAGCAGGTACCGATACACATCATGTTCGACAGCATTATTTATGGATTGCAAACAGTGGCTTTTACAGACAGGGCCTGAAATGAACACGAGGAAAAATCCCGTTGAGTGTATGAAATGTGTGTGAGTTACTAGTTGGCAAATAACTCTATCAATGAAATGTTGTGAGATCATCAACCTGAACGACTCTTGGGACAGATGACGGGCCAGTGCTGCATCGTCACGAGAGTTTAAGCCTTGCCAAATGAAAAATTCAAGTGCAAGAACTCTGCTGCCGGCTGTGTCCTTAATGTTAATCAAACAACAAATGACAAAGAAAAATCTCTCACTGCCCATGACTGAATAGCTTTTGCAATTTTAATAAGGATTAATCTTCTTGTACATCTAATTTATGCAGTTAAGACAATGCAGTGTTATTTTACATTTGATTATATTTCTGTTCCTGATCATTTTCACTGGCATCTAAAAATTTTGTGTCATAACTGCGTGTTCATGGCTGGGAAAAAAAAAATGGCCGATACATTTTTTTAAAGGTGCATTGCGCAAGTCTCTGAGTTTTTGCAGAACTACGCCCCCTCTGGCGACAAGCGAAACTGCAACCAGAGGTGTGCACACTGATGGACCACACACGCACGCTTGCACGAGCTGTTCATAAACAAAGGAGCATCAGCCGCACGCATCTTTCGCTACAGTCATAATGTCTTTTTAAAGTCATTTTAAATATATGAAAGGAAAGGCATTTGAGTAAATTACACACTTATGTGTGTGTGAGGGGAAAACTTCATTTTTTTTTTCCATCTATCTCATGTTGAACTGTTTTATGTGCTTACTGTATCCACTTATGATTGTATTATTATGGAAACACATTCATGAACAATATAAGTTATTTCTTTTTGTAGGACCCGTTTGAGCCCTAGAGCAGACCGGAGATCTCTCCATTCGTTGAAAGCTTCCCGATGTCGACTCTCGTCTTATTCCGACGCCTGGCACTAGACAAAAGTTTTATTTTCTTTGTCTTACGTGGAGTTTGCTTTGGGGTTTGGAATGAACTACAAGCCGGTCTCTTTGAATCCATCTTCTACTTTTGTGTAAAGTTGACTAAAGTTTTGTCGCTCGAGTTGTCTTCGCTGATACGGAGAATGGCGGTGAATACACAAACCTACCAGACATAGCCAGGTGAACACGTGTGACGTCTCGCCCAGTCTCAAAGTCCGTCCCGAATACCTCTGATTTATTTTACTGTACAGGATTATAGAGGCAATCGCAGTGATCAGAGAAGGGCTCATTCAGCCCATCAGGCGATTGTTTAAGCATGTATGGGTTAGAAAAATGGCTATTTTTAACAGGAAATATTGCACAATGCACCTTTAAGTCACTGGCCATTGGCAGGTGTGGGGAAAAAGTGAGTTTGAGGCCCTGTGTTCTTGTTATCTCAGGTGCCTCCAGAAGAGATGACCTACCTGACCCGAATCCAGTACAAAGCCCAGTCAGACGGCGTTTGGGGCGAGCACGAGATCGACTACATCCTCTTCATGCAGAAAGATGTGGATCTGAATCCAGACCCCAATGAGATCCAGAGCCACTGCTACGTGTCCAAAGAGGAGCTGAAGGAGATCCTGGAGAAAGCCAAGAGGAAAGAGCTGGAGATCACGCCCTGGTTCAGTCTCATCGCCGAAACCTTCCTCTTCAAGTGGTGGGACAACCTCCATAACCTCAAACAGTTCATCGACCACGACAGGATCCACCGCATGTAAGCACACACTTATTTACTAAAGGACACTTAAACGGTTAATAGGCCACACACTGATAAACACTGGATGCTGATAAAGGGCTTGTCTTGTTAGAAAGCCTTTGTTTATAAATGTTTGCACTTTTGTTTAGTGTTAAAGTTCTAGATTAGAACTTTAATCCACTTACATACTCAGCATTTGCCGTCTTTCTGTCAGAGGATTTAAGGAAGGATGGTTAACAAACACTGTCGATTTGTGTAAAGTGCCTAGTTTCATATCAGAGACTTTGCTTTTGAGAGAATGTATTGTGTAGATGGCTCATGAAACGGTGTACAATTATGTAAAGTAATTTTTAGAGAAGGAAAATAAAATTTGGTTTCTCATAGTCTCATCTTTTTCAGCTCATTTTTTACACCATTTCTAGAAAATAAAGATGGGAAAATATGGTCTATCTATCCGTTCATTCATCCCCTATGTTTTCCTCTCATAATCACTTCTAAAGCAAATATAAAATATATCAAATGTAAGCAATGTGATTTGCATTATTTTGGGATTGGTAATATTTTTAAATGTTTTTGAAAAATCTTTTATGCTCTGTATGAATATTTAATTGGCAAATACAGTGAAAACAGTACAATTTAAATTACGTTTTTTTTTTTTTTTTTTATATATATTTGAATTTTCATGACTTCAGTGTCACATGATCCTTTAGAAATCATATATGCACATATGGTAATTTGCTGCTCAAGAAAATAAACCCTCATTAATGTCCATACAAAACGGTTCAGGACAAGTTACTTCTCATTATTAGTAGTCAAATCGAACTTAAATCAATATATCTAAGTATCAATGGTCACATTGGATTCTTCTCCTAGCAAACAGCATAAATTATTTTTTATAGAGTTCATACTTGATTTTATCCAGCAGATGACAGCAAACCCCAAAAAGAGCCCTGTAAACGTCACCACAGAAGCAAGGGAACAGCCTGTACAAAACCAACATGGGGCAAGAATATTTTAAGAAACAACTGGGTAGTTTGCTTTTATGGTCTTGTTTCATCTTAAGTACTTAAGTGTATAGAACTATTAATAAATATGAAAATGGTAACCATTCATAGCAGCTCAACAATGTTCTGTTGCTCCACTTCATGTGTTGTGGATATGTGTGTTAAAGGCCATATATACTGTAGCTTTGTTTGTCACAGCGAAGCTCTTCTGAGAACGTGCCACCTGTGCTGTAATCTGCAAGATACTCCTGACAGCTGTCAATCATCAAAGCAGCTTATAATAACTGCACTTTACCCATAATGCATGAAGCACTGACACTCTTCATAAAATATTCATCTGAATGAATCTAGAGTAGAACATTTAAACCTTAAATTAAAAAAACGAGCTTGTAAATGGCATGATTTCCTTCATTTGAACAACAATGCTTTGGTGTCGCACCATAAAAGACAATCAGATATGCCTGGAAATATCACGGCGGCTGTAGAGGAAAGAATCCTTTCCATTGTGCACACGGAGACTGTTCGTGGGGGAAGGGTGGATACAAGAAGAGTTCTCTAAGAACGACCACCAGGGGGCCCTGAGGACTGAGAACACTTGAAGACCATCACACCGAGCCGCAAGCATCAGCAGCACATACATCGAGGTGTGATGTTCAAACCAGCGTACCTGACCTGTCATAACCTCCTGTCCTCTGAAATGCCTTATTTTCCCTCTTACATTTTTTTGGTCTTTTGTTGTTTTTGTACAACGAGGTGTAAGACCTTAGTAAAGAGGCCTTTAATTTGCATTCATTTGCAAAATTAATACATTTTTGTAGGCAAAAACTGAAATTTGTTTTAGTTAAATTGTAACAATTTAACCTTTCAAAGTTGAGGAGAAAATGTTTAGTCTTTGCATTAATGACAGCAGCAATCAAGCTGAATAGAATAAAATCTGATGATCATGATTTTTGAAAAGGGTGGATCGATGGGTGGATGGATGGATGGATGGACGGGTGGATGAGTGCATGGATGGATGGGTGGATGAATGGATGGGTGGATGGAGGGAGGGGTGGTTGGATGATGGATGGATGGATGGATGGATGGTTGGATGGAAGGATGGTAAGGTGGACGGGTGGGTGGATGGATGAAGGGGTGGATGGATGAAGGGATGGATGAAGGGAAGCATGGAGGGATGGATGGATGAAGGGAGGGAGGGATGGATGGATGGAAGGAGGGATGGGTGGATGGAGGGAGGGGTGGTTGGATGATGGATGGATGGTTGGATGGATGGATGGATGGACAGGTGGACGGGTGGGTGGAGGGATGATGGGTGGGTGGATGGATGAAGGGAGGGAGGGATGGATGGATGAAGGGGGGAGGGATGGATGGATGAAGGGGGGAGGGATGGATGGATGGATGAAGGGGGGAGGGATGGATGGAGGGAGGGAGGGATGGATGGGTGGATGGATGAAGGGGTGGATGGATGGATGGGTGAAAACCGTGAACAGCCTTCTGAGTTTCACAGCGAAGGAATTGCACATCTGAAGAGAGCTAAAGGTGAAAGCAGAGAAAGAGAGCGAGTAAATGAGAAGGCCTGTGTTCTTACTGAGTCTAGCTGATGCAATCCTGAAAAATCTAAATCACATTTCTTTCAAGGGCTGTGTGTGTGTGCTGATGTATTTCAAAATCAGGCCAGCTTGCCAGTATTTTGATACGGTCAGATTTCAAGAAGCTCAGTGGAAACCCATGGGAATTATTGTCCATTTATGTTCTTAAAGGGACCCATCACCCAAAAAAAAAAAAAAGAAAATTCTGTGATCATTTACTCGCACGAAATGGCATCTTTTCTTTTGCAGAATGTTTTGAATGTATGTGAGTGTGTTTGAGTGGGAGGTTCTGGGTTTATCATTTAATTTTGAATCTCATGGCTTCCACGTCACACTCAAGAAAGCAACAAGATTTTAATCAAACAAACATTTACATTAGTGTGTGATTATTATGCACTGGAGCACTAACGCAGCAATCAGAGTAAACGACTGTACAGTGAGGCGTAACAGTGTATAACAAGCACTCTGCGTGTCAGGAGTAACACACATTGGACACACATTGAGCTTTGATTACATAAGCTCTTGCCATAATACACAATTCATTTTAAACCTTGCAAACCATATATGCAGCTGTTTTCGATATTTATTTGATAGTTACTCGTATTAAACGTGTATACAATATCTATTAGCAGGTCTTCTTCACACACCTGCTCTCATTAGAAACTGCCTGTCTGTCTCCAAAGTTAATTGCTTTTCCCGCCATGATGAGCAGATTAAATGAATATCTGACGCAGCCGGTCAATCAGCATGTCCTAATAATCTTGTTTCTTTCCATCTCTATTTCATCACAAACAACTCTCTCATTATACCATGGCAATATCAGCACAGAATTGAGAATTGGTTCAGCTCTTCTGAGAGACAAAAAAAGTAGAATTAGAGGGTAAAAGTTAAGCGAAAGAAGCTACGATCTACTGTATAATGCCTGGTTCAGATTACAGGATTTGTCTGTTACGATAGTCACTGTGTCAGATTACGCGATTTTGACTCCTAAAATCTTGTTGTGTCGTGGACAAGACACATGTCAGACTACACGTTGCTTCCTGGCCAGTCATCGCATGCCGCCTTTAACGGCGTGCGTGATGTCATCGAGAAGGCGAAACTAGAAGCGAGTGACTTACGAAAACGAACTTAAACTATCAAGCGGTGAGTATTGTATTGCTTGTCCTGTTTTCAGAAAAAAAAAACGACAATGGACACGTTCCTGGATTGTTCGAACGAAGAGGACAGTATGGGCTGTTAATCATCCAGAGAGAACTTGAGGTAAAAAATTTTTCTTATATATTTTTACTTTTAGTTTTAATCATCGTCTCTCTTTCGTTTCGCCATTTTTGAAAGTTGTTTATGGAAAGGCTTCTGTGCTCCTATTGGTCAACCTCATAAATGTGACGGAACGTAAATTGTGGACGTGGACGACCGTTAAAAAAATTAAACATGCTAGTCTTTTTGTCGTGATGTTGTGAAGCATCGCAGACGCGACGTAGGTTGTTGCCCACTATGACACACGAGATGATACATCGAATCTTGTTTCGCCCGTTGTTGTTTACAAATCCCCACGACACCCTACATCAAACCATCATGCCAAAATCGGGCTAAAATAGTGTAATCTGAACTAGGCATAAAACAAATAGTCATTTCAGTCGATGTATATAATTTAAACCTTGTTTGTATAGTGTGTAACCACACGTTTATAAATATATTTAAAGATATTGTATTAAAAACTGCATATGTCATTGTTCTGTACATCTTCTCACATTTGCCACAGAAGCATCTACGAAAAGTAAACATGACTCAACAGGTCCCTCGCATAGCAAACTTTATCACAGAATGTGTATGTAGTTTCAAAAAATTGCACCAGTGTTAGTGTTTGTGTGTGTGTGTGTGTGTGTGTGTGTGTGTGTGTGTGTGTGTGTGTGTGTGTGTGTTGCACGTCCATAATTTCAAAGGGGACGCGATTACAACTCTATAAGTACATAAATGTATCAAATAAATAACCATACCGAGACATACTGGACCATTCTCATTTGTGTTTATTCTGCCGGAGTCTCTTCGTCATCTGGGTCTGATCAGAGACTATTTATATATTCCAATTCAAACTACGCTGAATGACTTTCAAAACAGTAGGGGCCTGATGTAAACGTTCCGTACGTACAAAATGGGCATAGAATTATGCGTACGCATTTTTCCATGCACATATCGGGATTTATAAAAAATAAACTTGGCGTAAATAAGTGTGCACCGTAAGGATGCTCTTGACCGTGCGTACGCACTCTTTTAGAAGAGTATGTGTTTTGGCGACACTGATGTTGAGCTGGAGTCAAATGTCTTTTTGCTCACTATTAGACAGAGAATCTAAAGAAGATTATACATCTACAGAAATATAATTCAAATATAATTTCACAAACCTATCATCACTTGAAGCAAACATCCATCCCTTCTTAAATGACCGCGCCAGCACGCGTGTTGGGCTGTTTAGTGAAACTGACGCACATATAGCCTATAATCTAACGGCAGATGGAGTAAAACCGTAAATCTTCATTATGAGTCCAAATCATAAATACAGTGCATGTTCTCAATAACAGTTTAAATTAAAAAAGAATGATTTAAACTATGTTTTACTTCTGATATTTAAACATTTAGATTAAATATGCCATTCTCATTAATGGAGTTAAACAATTAAACTACATGAAATCATTACTGAGAAGTTACAAAAAAAATATATTCAATAAATAGAAATAGACCTATTTGTTGTGGATGCAATGCTTTTGAACACTTTTCTTCTGGCATGCTGTGTTTTAATGTTTTAACTAGAGATAATTGCTAATCAAGATAATAGCAGATTGTATGAGAAATTGTTTCGTGCAAATAATGCACAACCATGTCTATCTGTTTCCATTAACAATATAAATTAATTAAAAATACTATTTGGCCAGTGGAAAAGATTTAGAAAAACTTTCTCTGAAATGTATTTAACACTATTTGATTTATTCATTCAAAAACAAGGCAAGGATATAGGCTACTAAAAAAATTGTTTGTAATAATGTGACGGCACATCCGCGTTTCATATTTTCCTAATGTCTTGTACCGTTAAACTTGGTATCACGTGGATGAATAACCATATGCAAATGATATGCGGATGAGGATATGCATATTTAAACTAGGCGTTGTAATCTCCATATATGGTTATTTCGGGGAGGAGACGCACGTGTGCACAATCTCCCGCTGACTGGGGTTTATAAAGTGAATTCTGTGTAGGTTCTAGCGTACGAACGGTTTTATAAATCTGAAATCTGAAGCCTTATGTGCGTACGCACACTTTAAGGATGAAATCTACGCAAAGTTTTATACATGAGGCCCCTGGTCTCTCACTCTTTCAGTCCTTCTGCTTACCAACAGCCATAGGTATCAAGTTACGCCCTCATCCAAAGGCAGGGCAGGGATATGCAGCTCATTTGCATTTAAGGTGGTATACACCAAAACAGCTCATTTTTAAACAGGCCCCAAAAATGACATTTTCAAATGGTTATAATAAATTAACTGTGGGGTATTTTGAGCTGAAACTTCTTGTAAAAAGGGGCAAAATAGGTGCCCTTTAAAAAACGATTTCTTTAAAAACAAATATCTTCCTTTGCTTTGAACTTTGAGCGTTGTAACTTTGATCATTTTGTTTATGCTCAAACAGCAACATTACACACTAACTGAAGTTAGAAAAGTGAAATCATACTTTACTACCCCTTTAAAGACTTTAAAAACGAGCAGTTCATTCATGAATCTGTAAGATCTTACCTTCATCATGTGGAAATACAAACCGGAAGACAGAACACAGAACACAGCGAGTGCTGTGCGCGTGATTATCACCCTACGGCAACTCAGCGGCATCATTCCTAGCCGTCATTCAATATCTGTAGTAAATCCATTCCCAACTCCATCCAAAATGATTTATAAAAATCAACTCTCCCAATCTCAACGGACCATTACCCTCCTCAGACATCGGGGTTGAGGACATGAAAAGGGCATTTTCTTCATTACGCCCCGACTCGAACTCACTTCTGTACAGATTCTGATCGAATGTAACAGCTCTCCTTCGGATATCAACAGGGTCTATTAACCCCCTATCCTCAGAGCGCAAGGCCTGAATTAAACTCCTTTACCCATTCTTTCTCTCGAGGCTGAAAAAGTATTTGGATGGTGCATTCATCTGTACTACACTTTAATCTCGACCGAAACTGTGCTCTGTGTTTTATAGCCCAGTAAATCAGCTAACCGGGCCTTTTTCATTAAATCGATTTCTAAGTAGTAATTTTCTCTAATAGATTCAGTTAGCTATTGACATTCATTTATTTCAGTTTCTAAATTGTCTAAATAGTCTTAACTCTCTAGTTACATAGTGACAGAACTGTCTAATCTGAACCTTGCCAAAGTCTCAATGTTGTAAAGATTTCAACTCACGCTTTATATTTCTATTGTTCTCCCAGAGAGTCCCTTCTAGGTTTAATAGAGTTTATAAAACTTTATACTTTATAAAACTTTTATAAAACTATTAAAAATATTAAGATTATGTTTAAACCTGCAAAATCTGTCCAATCTGGCAAAAGATATTACATTATCTCTTGTATGAACCCATGTATAGTGCCTTTCATTTTCATTCAGTTGCCTCCAGTGTGGTTTTTTCTGTCCAATGTGTTCAGTATTAAAATCACCACCAAAATATACATACTCTTCTGAACAATTTTAGAACAGATAAAAACAAACACCTCATTTGTTTCACTTTATTTGGATGGTCCCTTTAACACATTCAGTTGACAATAAGTATAAGTAACGTTGCACCTTCAGGTCTACTAACTCTCATTAGAGTGTTAGTAGAGTATTTGTAGACTGGTAGGAGTTGCAATGTTACTTATAGTCAGTGGAATGTCTGTTGGAGAAACATCACAATATAGAGTTAGCAGAAATTAATAAGTAGGGTTGGGTATCGTTTGAATTTGAACGATTCTGATTCCGATTCTGATTCCTTGTTTCGATTCCGGTTCCTAACGATTCTCGATTCCGATTCTTTTAAGAGGCAGGGTCAAAAAATTTTAGCTAACCTTGCTAACCAACGGCCTTTCTGAAGGAAATACTCCTTCTGTAAAAATACTCCTTTTGTCACAAATTTAGCATTTTGCCGAGATTTCGTTATTTTTAGAAAAGTGAAGCCACACTTTGGATCGCCGACGTAAGGTACTCATGTTCGACTCGCGTGGTTATACCAACACTTCCAGTAGACGCTTCTTCGTTGCTGTTGTTCAGCGGTTTCTTCTTCTGCTCGGCGGACTGTGAATATCAAAACTAGGAATCGAAATTTTAACTTTTGAACGAATCCGGGAAAAACGAAAAGTTAGTCTCGGTTCCAATCCATACTCGATTCTCGATACCCAACCCTATTAATAAGACAGTCTACTGATACTCGAATGAGAGTTAAGTGACATGAAGTTGCAAAGTTACGTATAGTTAACAGAATGTTCAAAAGGGACCATCAAAATAAAGTGTTACCAAATTATTTTCAAAACAAGCTCTCGCTTTCGCTCACTGTGTGTTTCTTGCAGCGAGATAACATCAAGGTTCTTCTGTTTACTTCATTCAACATGGCTCTTTTGTTTTTCTAATGTCTCTGGCACCATTCAGTCAGGCGTACTTTACTCATGGCAAAAATACACAGTTGGAAGCTTTTGCATCCTGAGATTTATCACACTTTTTCTAGGGTACCACATTTTGTTCTATTTCTGTATCAACACAATCACCCTCACACACACTCCGCAACATCGGCAAAGCAATATTCTCTGTAACACCACATAGCTATTTTTTTTTCCAGGTTCCCAGAAAACTGTATTCAGTGAATTCCTTTTGCTGTCATTAATGTGTGTCGTAGGATTCAGAGCTGATCATAATCTTTTTAATTGTGTATACTAGTTTTCAGCAATGAGAAAACGCCTGAGTTGATATCTTCTCACTAAGAAAAGGGGGAACATTGGATAACTCTCTTTGATGGTAATAAGAAGAACAAACTCATCGCCAATTCCATGCTCAACTAATTCATTTGCTTTTTTTTAATACTGCTGAGGAAAATCACCGACATTATTCATTCTAGAGGCAGATAAAATACACTCGTGCTCCACAACTTCTCCGACAGCCATGCAACATTCCTCAACAACTTGCCACAGACGCCACTTTAACCGCATGGTGTCGCGTGAGTGAACCCAAAACCGGCACACCTGGGGCCGCCATGCTTCCCTTTTTAAAGCACGTGGCCCTAAAACAAAATGAGAAACAATAAAATAATAATCAACAATAAAAACAAAAGAGAAAAAAAAAATTCACTTATACAAATCCACCTACTCTCAACACCCAACAACCACTCTGGAAGTGAGAGAGCGAGATTAAGCGTGTGTGAATTACCTGAGTCTGTGTGTCTCTCAACAGTTTTCGGCAGCATCGTCTCTACTAATAGCGAAGCTGGACGTTTATAAGCTGTAAGTGCGGCGTTATTACCTTACTAGAGAGAAATGTCATGAAGCTTTTAAGTTGTTAAACTATTTTACTGATAAATTCATCAAAGCGGTACTTGACATCATGTTTCTGTGCGAGTGTGTGTCCGTACTGCATGTGTGTGCGTTTTGAGTGGGAGAATTAATATGTTATGACTAGTCTGTGAGTTCTTCTTCTTTGGCCTTCAGCTCTCTATCTATTCATCTTTAAACAAGAGTAAGAGTAGATGGAAAATGGGACTCAGGGGTGGCCAACTGTGTGTGCTGTACATGCGTGACATATTTGCTTTGACACTTCCATCAGCGTGTGCTGCTAGCTCTGACCTGCCTAGGAAATGTCTCGTAGCATTACTGTTTGCCACACACACACTAGCTCTAGGCTTCAAGGCTCTACACAGAAGAAAAAGGTCAAGATAGTACTAGGAACACAAATACATTGTGCTACATGGTACATGGATACAAACGAGTATGTGTACACCTACACAGGGGAAGCTTGGATATATTACTTGCATAAATGTGGCTGTAGACACACACTCAGGCACAATATCCAGCAATGTAGGTCAGCTTCTCTATGTTTTATTGTTAAGCTTTTATAAGATGACTCACTCACTCAAACAAACACAAATGCGTTCCTATTTGATAGATGTTCCTATCAAAAAGTGGCACATTTCTAATTCTGAAACAGAGACTATTCCCCCCTCTACACGAGTAGACCAAACAAGCATGACACAAAAACCTTGTTTTTCACAAATAGGGCATTATAACATGCATTGTGTGAGATGTAATCCACAGGTTCAATGGGAAATGCAACAGCTTTACAATGGGGTTTCACGAGTTTGCATTTACATATAAGCAGATATAGAATAAAATATGCGTATTTGCCGTGCTGTCTGATAGGAGGGCGCCAAGCTCAGAACTTGGCTTGAACCCAGAGCCCATGATGTCTTTGATGTTCCCACTCCCACCTCTGTCTGTTCCATATCTGTTCCATATAAGTGGGTCGTTCCTAAGAAATCTGCCTGTCCTGTATTGGCCAGAAGGGATATTTATTAAACCCTTGCCTGCACTGTCCAGTCCTTCAGCTCTGTCTTCAGCTCACGCCTCTCATTAGTCCTTCGTTTCTTCCAACGCTGTCTGGTCGGTGCATTGCGATCCCTCCCTGGTTTGTTGAGTCGTTTGCGCCGCCTGGAACCTTGAAGCCTATCAATCCATCTCAGCCTGTCCAACAGTCGGCTCCACCTGGGATCGCCGTCCCTACGACTCCACCTGGCTTCCTCGTCCCTTCAGCTCCCTGGACTGTTGAGTCGTTTGCTCCGCCTATCAATCCACCTCAGCCTCTCAACCAGTCGCCTCCACCTGGGACCGCCGTCCCTACGACTCCACCGGGCTTCCTCGTCCCTTCAGCTCCACTGTTGAGTCGTTTGCGCCACCTGGAACCTTGAAGCCTATCAATCCACCTCAGCCTGTCGACCAGTCGCCTCCACCTGGGATCGCCGTCCCTACGACTCCACCTGGCTTCCTCATCCCTTCAGCTCCCTGGACTGTTGAGTCGTTAGCTCCACCTGGAACCTTGAATCCTATCAATCCACCTCAGCCTGTCGACCAGTCGCCTCCACCTGGGACCGCCGTCCCTACGACTCCACCGGGCTTCCTCGTCCCTTCAGTTCCCTGGACTGTTGAGTCGTTAGCTCCACCTGGAACCTTGAATCCTATCAATCCACCTCAGCCTGTCGACCAGTCGGCTCCACCTGGGACCGCCGTCCCTACGATTCCCCCGGGCTTCCTCGTCCCTTCAGCTCCCTGGACTGTTGAGTCGTTTGCTCCGCCTGGAACCTTGAAGCCCATCAATCCACCTCAGCCTGTCAACCAGTTGGCTCCACCTGGGACTGCCGTCCCTATGGCTCCACCGGTTTTCCTTGTCCCTTCAGCTCCACCATGCTCTTACGAGCCTTTCTCTGTGACTCGTCCATCCAGCCCTTTCTCTCTGTCGGGCTCCACCTTACCTCCGGTTCCACCTTAGTTCTTGGGACAACGGCACCGTGTCTTGTCTTCATCTTGGCCGCTTGTCCCTGCGGCTCTGCCTTGGTCTCCAGGACCTTCTGTGTTGCCCGGTCTCTTCGCCTCCTCTTAGGTCTCCACCACCGTTAACTCCATTGAGGTCGGTTGTCTCCCTGGTTCTGCAAATATTTTGTTTTGAGTTTGTGAGCTGCTGCAATAATAATAATAAAAAAACATTATTGCAATTGCTACTGACGATTGAGCCCTATTTTCTTTGAGTGCACAATTTAATGCATTAATGCCCTTGGTGTGGATTTATTCTTCTTGATCCAGCATTGTTTTTGGGAATGTAGTCTGTTTCATGTGGACCTCAAGCCAGTGAAAATGCAGGCAAATTGTGAGAGAGGTTCACAGATGGAAAACAGGCAACAAAGAAAACTGCCACAGAAAGAGGGCAGAGCCAGACAGATTTTCATGATGACAGAGAAAAATGGCCCTGCCTGTACGATTCCCTCCCACAAACCATCCTGACTGGCATATAGCCTATCCTTCCTAACGGCAAGTGACAGGGTGTGAAGGCCTGGCTAAATCCACGCGCTTTATCATTTGTCAAGCGCACGCAATAATTCTAGTCAGTAAAGCGGGAACAGAAATCCTTGATTTCTCGTAACTTGGTTTGTGCTATGGTCATAAAAATGAAGTAAATTGACACTCAAATCATTTGGCCTTTACCATAATGCTGAAAACCTGTTTGTTTGTTTTTTATTTAGCAAGGAAGTCATGGCGTGATATATTGTTCTTCAGTTGTACATCTTCATGTGATGCAAATTGACCGGTCAGAGTTCACCACTTTGAAATGTAGTAAAATTAACATGAGATTGCATTTCCGGTCTCCATTTCCGGTAACCATCTAACAACCACCTTTTACACTTGAACAACCACATTTCAAGACCTTAGCCTTGTGGCTGTCCATGTTGAGTTTTACGTGGGCAAGCACTATTCATGTTGTCTTCAAAATATGTCAAAATCATTTATTTTTTTAAATCTCTCCATCTATACATTATACTGTACTACTGATTTCTGATGAACACAGGATCTCTATTACCAAGAATAGGAGAGGAAAAGAGAGAGATAGAGAGGTAAAAGTAGAGGCCCAGGAAAGAGTGGCAGAAAGCCCAAGAGATGCAGGGAACGAGAGCAGAAAGTAGCAGAAAAGTAGTGCTTATTTGTTATCAGCCTGTCCCAGACAGCTGAGCAGCTGAAAATTTCCTTCACCCTCACATCCCACTGTAATTACCACTGACAGACTGAGACACCCACACACAGACACACACACACACACACACAGCCAGAGCAAGAATCAGCACCACATATCCCTTCCCCCAGCAGCCTTAGTACCTGTTTAAAAGAACAACCTTTCATACCACTACACACTTGGTTCATTTTCTTTTATATAGAGATGAATTATGAGTACTTAAAGGGATAGTTTACCCGAAAATGAAAATTAAGTCATTAATTACTCACCCACCATGCTGTACCAACCCCGTAAGACCTTCGTTCGTCTTCGGAACACAAATGAAGATATTTTTGATTAAATTTGAGAGCTGTATCACTACCACATAGGCTGGGATTGAAACTTGATGGCCCAGAAAGTCATAGAAGAAAATGTTTAATAATTCCATGTGACTACAGTGGCTCAACTATAAGTTTATCAAGTGATGAGAATACTTTTTGTGCAACCCCCCCCCCCCCCCCCCACACACACACACACAAAAAAATAACGACTTTTGACTATTCCTTTTCTTCCTTGGAGGCCTGAGACGTGAGTTCAAGAGATTTCCATGACGCATGCGCGAGAACTGAACTTGAACTCTCGTCTCAAGCCCAGAAGGAAGAAAAGGAATAGTCGAAAAAAGTCGTTATTTTTGTTTGATTTTTTTCCGCACAAAAAGTATTCTTGTCGCTTGATAAACTTATAGTTGAGCCACTAGTCACATGGAATATTTAAACATTTTCTTTCTGGGCCATCAAGTTTCAATCCCTTAGGGCAGTGGTTCTCAAAGTGGGGTCCGCGGACCCCTGGGGGTCCGCGAGCTAAAGCCAGGGGGTCCGCGAAATAATTTACAACCTAACGTTTTTTTCCATGCTATGAGTCATGTTTTCTTTATCATCTGAAAACATGCTGTTTATTCCTAAGTAACTTATATAAAGCATTTAACATAAAACAATACAAAGTAGACACTTAAAGTTTTCTATAGATAGATAATCTATGTCTTTGCGTCAAGTAGATTCGCTGCTGTTGATTTTGCGGGACGTGCGCCAGAAAGGAGACAGAGAGACGGCATGAACCCGCATCCGGTTCTTTTCTGTATTTTTAAAAGGCATGACATTTTGTAGTCATTTATAATGTAGCCTATACACAAATACAAAATGGACACTTTACCGTTTCGGATGATGCACTCTTGTCTTATCTATGACCATAAATAAGAGTATTCCTGTTTCCACTGCTGAGGAAAAATTCCCATGTAATTGCGCGCCGGCGTCTCGCGTGCGCGCACAATAGTCAGTTCTAGCACTGCTACTGTAGATTTGACATTAGAAGTCTGATCATTATCAAAATAAAAGTGCATAGTGACAGGGCCGTACCCACAACTGAGGTTGCAAGGATGCACATCGCGATGATACTGACCTTCTCGTCTGAGGTGCTTCAGCAGACTAACAACGATAGCTCGTCAATGTCAAAATGTTTGAGTCGGAGTGAACTCAAAGTTCCCCGCACGACGTTTCAGTCAACGGTCATAAAGTGCGAGATAAGATGTAGGCCTTAAATTAACATAAACTAAACAGCTGTTTTAGATAAAAGTTTTAAAAAATGACTGAAACAATCAGTTTGCAAAGTATTAATCAAGCTCAACTTTAAAAAAGGAAAAAGCAGGTCAATAGAAACATACTGTGCCCATGAGATTAACATTATGGATTCATATATTTAACATATAGCCTACTGTATGTTTTTTTTAGCTAATTACAGTAGCTCAAATTAACAACGCACGCACCTATTAAACATAATGCCATTATCATTGTATTTATAGGCTTATGGGCTTTATTTGTGTGCAGAATAGGCCTAATTATTGAAACATTTCTCTTTTAAGGCCATTCCTGATTGGAATATGTGATTGTGTTTCGTGACATCTTGACAAAAAAAAAAAAAAAAAATGTATGCCACTGACTGACATGCTTCTACTAAATCTATAGTTATCCAATTGTGGGGCCTTAAAACACCTTAAAATGCACATGTGTAGATCAAGAACATCAAAAATTCCTAAGTGAGGGATCCTAACTAAGTGATTCCTAGCAAGATCACTTTCGTTACCTCAGTAGGCTATTTAGAAATTCCTGCATAGTACCCTGGGTGGAGACCATTCATTTTGTGCAAAAATATTTCATTTGCCGCTCACACATTAACTTTGTGCTCAATAACTGTTATAAATATGAGGGGGGTCCTTTGAATTTTTTTTCCCCTGAAAGGGGTCCCTGGCACCAAAATGTTTGAGAACCCCTGCCTTAGGGTGCCTATGTGGTAGTGATCCACCTCTCAAATTTAATCAAAAATTTCTTCATTTGTGTTTCGAAGACGAACGAAGGTCTTACGGGGTTGGTACAGCATGGGGGTGAGTAATTAATGACTTAATTTTCATTTTTGGGTGAACAATCCCTTTAAGTCAGCATGAAACAGAAGTTGCAATTGTATTCCCTATTGTGACGTACACTTTATTCTTAAACAAGATAGGATGAGACTTGATTTTGAACATGGGAAATTGATTAGATTGTTGTGGTTTGCTATTGGTGGATCTCATGTGAGTGACAGTGTCAGGTTTTGGGTAGGTGGGAGTAGTGAGGACTCAAATGCAGAACAATGGGCTTTTATTAATAATAAAAATAAAACAAAATACAAACAAAACCCATGGGGGGAAACAAAAGACTTGCCTTAGCCTTAGCCTTAAGGGGGTCGCACACCGCACGCCGCGTCGCGTCTAGGACAACTCAAGGTATCACACACTTGACGTGCACTTTCTCATCAGTGTATGGCCAGCAATATTGTTATGTTTAATGACATGAAATGATGAAGATAATGTCTGTTCTATGTTATTGTACTGTATAATTAAATACAATCATTGCTGAGTCTGCAGTCTGAAAACTTTACCTCAGAGCATCCATTCACTGAATGAATTGAGAATCTCACCTGAAAAATCCATTAACATCAGCAATTGTCATTCAAGCAGCTGATTTCTGAAAATGAATGCAAAACTACATGTATATTGCAGCATAGGGCGAATTCAGAATCCATTAGCAACGATTTGAGACAAAAATAATTTAAATTGTATATAAAACTATGTAAATGGCACTCTGGGTCGCTGCAGGATTTTGAACACGGTCCTGGGCCGTCGCTGGCCACCGTGGACAGATGCCGAATGGCGCCGC